>NC_137463.1:60029759-60309902 GCF_964235325.1 Thermobia domestica
AGTTCTTATGAATATACCTCGACAGTCAATTTATATGACTTTATACGAGTATATGAAATATGTAACCAATCCAGGTGGACAGTACAACGTTTTCAGTCATATAACATCTTCGGCTGTCGCTGGGAGTTTTGCAGTTGCTGTCACTACTCCTCTGGATGTGTGTAAAACTTTACTAAACACACAAGAAGAGAAGGCTCTCACATCTGTGGACGCAACACGAATCAAAGGATTGATCGAAGCTGTTGGGGTGGTGTACAGGTTAGGTGGTATTCCAGCGTTCTTCAAGGGTCTTGTTCCTCGGATTCTATTCCAAATGCCATCTACTGCCCTCTGTTGGTCTACATATGAATTTTTTAAGTATGCATTTGGCGTCTCAAATAACCATGACGCACACTGATTTAAGTGCTTGTAAAACACAGTGAACTTTATATAATGGTGTTATTTTTGTAAGAATTTTATAGGCTCAAACCGTCTGTAGTAAACAAATTTTCAATAATACTGTCAGGGATTTATTATGATTATTATTATTACAAGTAGTAGGTGTATGTGACTATTAGGAGATTGTGTGTGACTATTAGGAGATCATGTGTGACTATTATAACATGCGTGACTATTAGGAAAATATGTAACACCGATAGGGTAAGAAACAATAGGTACTATCTGCTTCAACAGAATAAAAACTGTCAAATTATAACTGGTAACGAACAATATAGATTTTAACGCCATCAAAAATTAGTTTTCTGGATTTTCTCGAGAAGTATTCAAGAAAATTTATCCTCAAGTAATGTGATTTGCTTCATCGATTATTATTATTATATCGTCGCTGCGCTTTCAGAAACCACTATGTGCAAAATTCAAAATGTTCTGTATATGCAGCTACTGCTCGACTGTTACTGTTACCATTTTGAAATAAAATCTCTTTGAGAACACTTAGTAGACAATGTTAGGCAAGCTCCATTAAAGCTATAAGGCTAAGCCTATTCATACATTTATACATCAGTCTCAAATTATGTTTTTAGACATTGATATAATGAATTTTATTGAAAATGATTTATTTTATAATGCGCTGTTTAAACATCAAGCGAATAATAATAGAAATTGAATCAGAGCTCCTGAAATATCGCGTATTGGAGGCAGACCCGGTGCACCCTCCGAAATATCACATTATATATAAAGGTACATTTTTAATAATAAATTCTTACGGTTATTATTGGTAAAGAACCCATGATAAGTACAGTCGATCTTTACATAAGACGCCCTTGCGAAAACACATCATAGATAAATGGTTTCAATTATTCTGCTGTATGGCTCAGTTCTGTACCATGAATACATACTGTTGCTGTTGGTAAAGAACTCATGAAGGATACAGTGCGCCCTTTGCAAAGGCGCCCTTGCGAAACCACATCAAAGATAAACGGTTTTATTTTTCTGTGGCACAGTTCTGTACAATGAATACATAGTGTTGGTGAAGAACCCGTGAAGGGTACAGTGCGCCGTTTACGTAAGGCGCCCTTGTCATGTGATTATTCCTGTGCGTTTTAGAGCAGTATCGGAATAATCAGTACCTATTATATTTCTAAAATATAGCTATATTGATTTATTAGTATACGTATATTTATGTATAGGGGTATATATATGTTTGACCAAAAAAAAAAAAAAAAAAATCTTGCAAGAAATTTTTAAAAAGTTTCTCTAGTAAAGAGGTTTTCACAGTTTAGCTACTTACGTTATTAAACACACTTTGGGTTTTAATACGTAAAATGGTGCCTGTATATATACAGGGTGTAACTTAATTAACATACACTTCAGGAGCTGACTCCTGACACGGATAAAAAACGAAAAGTATACACCAACCTGGATGTAAAAATGCCTCCTTTTGGCGCCTTGATCACACGAAAATTTGTCGGAAAAATGTAAGAACAGCCATAACTCAAGAATAAAACATCGGATCGAAGTCGGGTAAAAGAGAATGTCCATTATTTTTAGTCGTAGATCCCATTAGTGTACAGTAGCGACGCAAGGGTGCATCCCAAAGAAACTGGAGTATTCCGTCGACTATTTTATCAAACGTTGAATGAGGGCAATGAACAACAATCAACTACAAGATTTCAACAATCAAAAGTAGATCTAATAGTACATCGTTCAAATTAGAACACTTAGAATTCGAAAGAAATAGATATACACATGTATGATTGATCTATTTCGTCTCAATACAGAATAAACTCTCGGGAGAATAATATAAACGAAAAGAATTCTTTAACGTATCACAGTTATATCTTTTAGGCTATTGATAACGGATGATAAATGAACGGCTTTCTGTCCAAGTTACGAGTGTCTGAAGATGGAAAAAATAACTTTGATCCAGATTAGGTTTAAAAAGATCGTGCATAGGACAGTCAGGCAGTATGTAAAGAAACATAACATGTAGTATTCAAAAATGCAAAAATCATATGTGATCAATGAGTGTACAAGGGATTTTCCAGATACATATTTTGTGAAAGTAAGCTGCATTAAAGGATTGTCTCATCGTAATATGTAATTCCGTGGAATATGATACTTCTGTGCACAGAAGCAACAAAAATGGATGAAACACGCGATGTTGTACACGTTGCATAATGATACAAAGAAATGCGCTGGAACAGTATACTTAATTTATCCGTTAGGTAAATCTTCTTCCAGGGATACTTTCGAAGGGCTTTTCCCCCTCTTCTGGAGTTGGAAAAACGCCCCTTAATCCTGACCTACGAAAATACCAAAATAGTGTCGTAGTAGCCCACATATATTTTGATTTTGTCACTCATTTTTTGAGAAGAAAATTATTTCTAGAAGAAAACACATGCAACAAATGGTGGAAAATATTTTTCGACGTTCTCTATGTACTTTAGAGGTGGATGAAATACCAACACAGAGGAAAGAGAATGTGGCACTTTTGCTTAGACGTTGCAGCACTTACGGAATTATCGTCTCTTGTATGCCACTTGCAAGTGGCTCGCGGAAGGCTGTATTGCAGTTTTGATGTGGATGGCATAAATTAGCGTGTCTGTGTTATAGTAGGCATCTGACGCAACTTGTGAGTGATATACAGTGTCCGATGCTCTGATGTTACGTGTGGAATTGCTGTATAACAGGATAAAAAGTGTTGCGTACGACGGTAGAGTGTAGTGACAAGGTATTCAGGTCGTGTAAAACTAGACGTTGATGTACAAGTAAAATTAATTGTGTTAATCTGTATGTGCGTGCGCAATGGCAGATTATCCTGTCCATGAGCTGACAGATATGCACCTCATTTATGGAAAGATAAGGGGAAAAATCTCAGAGACAAGGCGTTTATATCGTAACCGTCGCTCTCATAGGAGAATAACTTTTACTGTATTTTTCCACGCCTCCATATTCGCCTTCGGGAGATAGGGTCTCTCCAATTTCCCCTACATGAAATCGGAGGAAATTGCAGCATGTTGACAGTTGAATTTGAACACAGCGTACTGGGAATGATCAAAGATCGTCCTGAAACTAGCAGTAGCCATGTGTAGGACGTAAAAATCCA
Source organism: Thermobia domestica (assembly GCF_964235325.1). NCBI lineage: Eukaryota > Metazoa > Arthropoda > Insecta > Zygentoma > Lepismatidae > Thermobia > Thermobia domestica. Next base: position 60,033,304 of record NC_137463.1, read on the forward strand.
GATGCAACTCTAGTTACGATCAGCAGAGAGATTTAGAGTGAGCGCGCGGTGCAGTATGATGGATAATTTTGTGGTAGGATCTTATTTATTACCAGCCTGCCTGTGTGGGAGTACGTATTATTTATTTTTACGTAATGTTCTCTCAAAATTGTTAGAACATGTGCTCTTGAACATAAGACAGCATATGTGATTCCAGCATGACAGTGCATCTGCACATTTTGACAGGTATATGCGGACCTACTTAAATGAAACATTCCCAGATAGTTGGATTGGGAGAGATTGACCTATGTTATGACCACCTCTTTCACCCTACCTCACGTCCCTTGATTTCTTATTTGGGGCGTTATGAAACGCCATTTGTATGCAACACTAGCCACGACAGCCGAAGAACTTGTTGCTCGAGTTAACATAGCTGCGGCATTCACCTCCGAAATTTCAGGTGTGTTTGACTGCACGCGGAAAAATTTGCTTCGGCAATGTCATCTTTGCAATGCGGTCAATGGTTGACAATATCATACTGTGAACTGTTATTCTTCCAGCTGTTTCGTGTACATGGTGTACGTTTGATAAAATACTCCAAGGAATACTCTAGTTTCTTTGGGAGTCACCCTTGCATCGCCACTGCACTACATTCAATTGTACACTAATGAAATTTACAACTAAAAATAATGGACATTCCCTTTTGCACGGTTTCGAACCGACACTTTGTTTTCGAGTATGGCTGCTGTTGCATTTTCTCGAAAATTTTCGGGTGGTCATAGCTCAGAGGCCCCACCCAGTTTGGTCCATTCTTTTCGTTTTATCTCCGGTGTCAGTAATCACCTCCCGACTTTTAGTATATTAATTAAGTTACACAATATATATATATATATATATATATATATATATATATATATATATATATATATATATATATATTCACGTTTGTATGGGCGCCCTTTTGGTAGACTTGTCCACCGCCCTCGTTAGTAACCCAGCACGGGCCTGATTGGAGGCTACTCGCTGCTGAAAGGGACGTTAAACTCAAAATCAACACAATTCAACTTTCCCGCAGCCTTCAGTCCTTATGGAATCATGAGAATCACTCACCCATCGCTATCCGCAGGCGAAAACTATATAATAGATATTTTAATCTTTATCAGTTTCATGTGATACGCATGTGTGTATGTATGGTAGTGAAGTGACATATACAGATCTACTATGGCATTATCGCAAAACTTAGTGAACGATCTTATTGAGAACAAGACATATTTTACTCATCTCCGTACCTGGGTTCGACCCCTGCAGGTGCCAACTGCATCTTGTCCTGTATGTACCGATAGATGTGCAGCCTTACCTTCTCCCAGTTCTTGAGTCTCGTATGGCCTAAATTGGGGAAATACTTTCTTAACTTACTTTTATTTATTATTTTCAAACCTGCCTGATCTCCCGTGCTGTGTTAATATTATCCTGTAAGAGATGAAGCATATTGTTCATCTAGGACTAAGGGGCAATAATATATTTATGATCGTTGCAGGAGAATGGAAATCAAATTTGAAACTGCAATTAAATAATCAATAAATATTATTTATTCCTCCATTCTGTTTGTGTACTTGTGCTTCTTTCTTAAAGAGTGACATTGTGTTATATAAATAAAGAAGGTAAGTGATGAGGCATAGAAGGGTTTAATACCAGTAACAAAATACGCGTTTCGAGTCTACCCTTCAGATACAAATTTCCTCGCTTTTGAGTTTATCGACAAACTGTCATTCGTGGGTCGACTCTATACGTTAAGTACACGCACACACACACACACACTCACGAGTGTGCATATGCCAATATATAACACGGTTTTTGCATTCCCGTCGTTTACACGACTGCCAAGCGTCCACACAGCATCAATATGCTGGACACAGGTTTATATTTCCTGTGTTCTATGCATCAAGCTCAGGAAACAGCTCATTACTTCGATCCATTGCTTTGGTGCAGGGGGGGGGGGGTATCAACATACGTGGGTATTGCTAATGGTAACTTTTGTTTTTCAGTCCTTTGTTAAATTTTATACTAGTAGCGGTGTGAGTTTCATGAAGGGGATGGATAACTTACTGATTCAATACAGGAAAAAAATGCGTTAATGTAGCCGAGATCATTTTCACTTCTCAGTTAGAAGGGGGAATCATATATTTTCCATTGTAAATTACTTTCGGGCTTCTAGCTATTTTGTTAGTTTCATAAAATATCATGCTACGCACCGTTTCATTAAAATGAGTTTGTTGAGCTATACGATGATTAAAATTCAAGATTTTCTTTTTTTTTTTTTTTTTCTATACGCAGAGCACAACATTTACCAGTTCAACTGCTGATAGTCCATATAAGTTTATGTGAGGGATTATTAGATGATATATAAAGGGTAACCAGCACCAGTGGCCTGATGAGGGAGGTCACATATAGATACAAGATAGGAAAGAAACCTTGCCTAATGTTCTAATTTTTGTAGACAAGAAGATAAGATCACTTCCCTTACCTTACAGAGATAATATTTTAAATTTCACCGATGACTTCCAAGAAGAGCTATCATTGATTAAATCAGGATGGTCTTTTAATAGTTTGTCGCGCATGTTCTATAGAAGAGCCATCATTGACTAAATCAGGATGGTCTTTTAATAGTTTGTCGCACATGTTCTATAGAAGAGCCATCATTGACTAAATCAGGATGGTCTTTTAATAGTTTGTCGCGTATGTTCTATAGAAGAGCCATCATTGACTAAATCAGGATGGTCTTTTAATAGTTTGTCGCACATGTTCTATAGAAGAGCCATTATTGACTAAATCAGGATGGTCTTTTAATAGTTTGTCGCACATGTTCTATAGAAGAGCCATCATTGACTAAATCAGGATGGTCTTTTAATAGTTTGTCGCGCATGTTCTATAGAAGAGCCATCATTGACTAAATGAGGATGTTCTTTTAATAGTTTGTCGCGCATGTTCTATAGAAGAGCCATCATTGACTAAATCAGGATGGTCTTTTAATAGTTTGTCGCGCATGTTCTATAGAAGAGCCATCATGACTAAATCAGGATGGTCTTTTAATAGTTTGTCGCGCATGTTCTATAGAAGAGCCATCATTGACTAAATCAGGATGGTTTTTTAATAGTTTGTCGCGCATGTTCTATAGTGCTTTTGTTTTCTTCTCTTCTTTTTTCCCTACTTCTATCTTTTCAGTAATTTATAACTAAACCTACTGAAATGTCCGTTCTTTGCACAGAAAGAATAGGATTGTGGAAATTATTTGATCGGCATCTTACCTTTAGAATACATGTGTGAATCGAAATGAACTAGTAACTATGCTCTAAAATTCATCTCAAATGGGTAAGGTGTTCTCCAGTGATGACTAAACAGACAATTTTCGACAAAACGGGCAATTTTAATTTTTTTTTTTTTTATTAAATCGAGGGAAACACTTCATACAACGTCTAATGGTCATGGTAAGCTATAGAGATGAATCAGTGATAGTATAGATAGTGGCAATAGCTTTACATCCTTCCGATTTTACTCAAACAGCACATAAATTGCTAAGAACTAATGGAAGATCGTGAAGAACCAACGACACGCACGTAAATGGTTCATGAAGTAATTATAATATAACTGTGATATCGTGTATTGAAGTAGTATAAAAAAAAATCTAGTTATAGAAGTAGTTTGGTGAGCGTGGAAGTAATACTGAACATCTGTCGTGGCGTATACGATTACCTAAAGTATCCCTATTGACATATTCTAGTGTCTTGCATTCAGGTACTTCAGAAAAACTAGTGATAGGAGTGATTTGATTAGCACGGAAGTAATACTGACCATCTGCCTTGGCGTACATGGTTACCCGAAGTATCCCTATTGATATATTCTGTTGTATTGTACTTAGATAATTCAGAAAAACTAGATATAAGAGTGATTTGATTAGCACGAACGTAACATCTGCCTTGGCGTATATGCTTACGCAAAGTATCCCTATTGACATATTTTGTTGTACTGTATTAAGATAATTCGGAAAAACTAGAGATAAGCGTGATTTGATTGGCACGAAAGTAACATCTGCCTTGGCGTATATGCTTACACAAAGTATTCCTATTGACATATTTTGTTGTACTGTATTAAGATAATTCGAAAAAACTAGAGATAAGCGTGGTTTGATTAGCACGAAAGTAACACTGAACATCTACCATGGCGTTTATAGTTAACCAAAGTATCCCTATTGGTATGTTCTAGTGTCTTCTTTTAAAGAAAATCTAAAATTGTTATTTTCTCTCCTAGTACAGTGCTAACACTTCTTCATCCTATTTCTGTTCAAACTAACAAATTTTTAATTGTTCTTCTTCACACCCACATTTCAGGGGTCTCCCACGGATAATGTCTAAAAGAAACTTGCTGCGGTCTTTGTATAAATCTGGAATACGCAATGAATTAAAAAAAAATAAAAACAGCTTTAGTATTTACCATTTAAAGAAAGGAGCCGAACATCGTCCAAACAGTGCCCTCGAACTTTTGCAATTTTGTTTTACAAATGCTTTGTATAGTTGAAACATATTAATATCACATACAGCATTAAAAAGGAGGTATGGGACTATTGGTAATGAGAATTTTTGTACACTGCTAGCGCTTTTTTTTTTTTTTATCAATTTCATTGATTGGAAGTTCACAGTCAATGGGAATAATAAATCTTTGCAGATATGACAGAACTGAAACAAATTGACACCCCCATACATGGATTAAAAAAAAAAAAAAAAAAAAACTTTGATGAAACGATCTGCCATACTTTCGCATGTGTCTTTGTGTGAATGTATTTTTAGTGAAAGTCCGTACATGACTTTTTCATTATTTTTTGTTTCTCTGATATCAATCTCGTGTGCATATTCATAACCTATTTGTTTTTTCCTAGTCCCTTCCAAGTTTTTTTTTTTTTTTAAATCAGCTGAAAAAGTTTGTAAAAGGCTTGGGATTAAGTTCCACTTCGAGACAAAGTATTAAATTGAAATTTCAGCAGATCTACAATATCTGTATCTACGTACTAAACTGCTACTGAGCTGCATTTACAATTATAACTCTCTACTCTTGTTTCCAAATAGAAGGAATAGCAGAGACAGAGACGAAAAAAAAAAAGACAGAGAAGGGCTCCCTTTGCCTAGATACTGCTTTCATATCCTTCATCTTTCTGTAATTCTCCCTTTTGCTACCCGTACAATACAGCAGGTCCTGTCAGGGTTTCTAACTAAGCTACATTATTGAAATTTGAGAACTTTATTTTAAATAAAATGCTACATTATATTAAATTCAAGATTTTTTTTTCTACGATTTTCATTTTTCATATAGAAAAGGGTACGGTAGTCCAGTGGAGGAGCGCTTAAAATATGGTGTGTAGGGGTCTTTTCCTTTGGTTCAATCCTCAGCCAAGCTTGTGAACAACATCGTGTCCGTAAGTTTTTCGGGGTTCTTCCGTTTCCTCCCCTCATTCTCATTCACCTGATGCTTGCGTCATCATTCACTTGCCTTAATCACCCGTCTCCCTTAACTTAAAGAGCATAAGCGTGAGACGTTAAACTGAATTATTTCATTTTCATTTTTCCCATATGTCAATTCCTCTCAATTTCAGTATACGTACACCCAATAGGAATGTCATTTTTCGAAAAATGTTTTTTTGTTTTCGATTTTCGTTTTTCGCTTTTTCGAAAAATTTTCGTTTTAGGCTTTTCGAAAAATTTTTCGTTTTTGAAAAATTCATTTTTCGAAAAAGAATTTTTCGAAAAAATGTGGCCATCCCTAATACCCAAAGTAAATGGCATAAAAAATCTTGAAAATCTTTAAGCTTAACGTCCCACGATTATGCCCGTTAGGCTAAGGGAGAAGATGATTTATTAAAAGTAAATGATGATGGAATAATTGGTTGAATGGGAGTGTGGGAGGAGACCGGAATACCCACGACAAAACCCACGGACACAATGCTACCCACAACAAGGTTGGAGATCGAACCAGGGATCCCATAGGAAAGCACTCTACCACTGAACCCCCTTCCCCTCTCTTAAACAATCTTGAATAGTGATACTGTGACAATTATGCCATGCTTTCCACCATAACGTCCACTTGGTGAGAGCTGAGATCGAACCAGGAAGATGTTATTACTGTTCTTATCTTCGATACAGTAGTTCATAGTTCAATCCCTGGGGGAATGCATGTGCCTGAGATTCTTCGTTAAGCTATAGGTCTATGATTCATATAATCTTGGGGCTGATAATGGACGTTAATAACACAAACGAACTAAGCTATATTTGCAATTACATTCTTTCTCTTGTCTCCAGAAAGAAGGAGCAACAAAGACAGAGCTCCCTTGTGATCATAGTCAAAATACGTGTCTTCGGTTTCGTTTGGTTGGTTCGAGTCTTATCGTTATATGCGAAATATAAACCTTCAGCTTAAGGTGAGGTTAAAACCACATAAGTGGTCTCTGGAAATGATGCTGGAACTCGTATGCGCCTTTGGCGCGGGAGACCCGGTTTCGATTCCCGGCGGGAGCTCATGTGGTTCGGATTCCACGTTAATCAGTAGGTCCACGTCTCATATAACCTCGCTGCTAAACGGGACGTAAAACTCAAAATCAATCAATCAATGCTGGAACTCCTGCACCAAAGGCGAAAACGCTTGTTAACCATATAGCGACAGTCACGTAGAGTTCCACAATTATTACTCTAGCACAACCTAGTGTCCAACACTGGAAAGTCTTTTAAGTAAAATTAGAATAACAAAATACTGACAACTATGAAGCTATTGATCAAGAAATGGGACTGAGTTTGAACGTAATCAGGCAGCTATTGTGAGTAATCTTGGGTTCGATTGCTACTAGAAGTAAAAATGAAAATGAAATGAAATCTTTTAGTTTCACGTCCCACAGTTATCTTCTAGAGTCCTGACATTAAGCGGTTCACATTTTGTTTCTGTAACTATCGCTTGAAATATGATAATTGTTGATGCCGTCTAATGAACAAGATTAGTAATAAGCACAGGTGGGAGGTACACAAACGTTACAAAGCAGTTTCTACTACGATGCAAGTCTAAGAATAGAAGATAAAATATAAAAACCAGAGGTGCACATATGAGCACCTACGGATGGAAGAGGTTATGCTGGCTAGGGTAAAGGAGAAGATGATAAGAAATAAACGCAATGGCGGAATGAAGAAAGTAGAAGGAAACGGGAGAATCCCGAGAAAACCTATGAACACAGTGTTTGCCCACCACAAGGTCCACTCGGCGCGAGCGGGAATCGAACCAGGGGCCCAACGCGCTACTGGGAGTGTTTGATTTGGATTCAGTGAAGTAAATCATGTCATATGCACTCTAACATTAAAATCTACCCAGTAGTTTTTTTTTTAATTATGTTATTTTGAAATAAACAATAATATTGGTCATTATTTTAACATCAATATACGCTTCATTATCATTTAATGAAGATAATATGACGAAAGACTTGTCAGTATTATGTTGTAATTTCACCGAAAATGTTTTGTAATTTTACAATATATTACAATGTATTAATCAGCATTGGTTTTAGACAATTGTGATACCGATTGGAAATATCCAAATAAAAATACCTACTTTTGTAAATACAATCGTGAATGATGAAAAGGTAGGTTGTCAGTTTGCAACGCTGAAAAGGACAGACTTTGACTTTTGTGACACCCGGGAACAGACAATGATGTCTGCACCAGATGGAAAACTGGATGATGAATGAACACCAATAAAATCCGCTTATGAAACCGAAATGAAAAAAAATATACCTCCTCATCCTTCTCTCTTCTCGTCGAAACGTTCATATAGAAACAAATGACAACTGTCCAGTGAGTACCGTTAATCTTCTCACTCTTGCGTTTGAAATGTCCTTTCCTGATGCTGCTTCAGCCATTTTCTCCTCTTTTTTTCTGTTCTCCCCTCTCTATCATTTCGCTGCTTATCTTTTGTTTTTATAAGGCGCCCATTTTCTCTTTTGGAACATACAACAGGATTTCTCTTCCCCCTTTCATCGTTCTGACAGTGCCTGCCAGAGTTGCATTAAGATAAACTTATCATTACTAGTGTTAACTTTGTTTGCTCTGTCAGATAGATAGATCAGTCTACTTAAAGTTGTACAGTGAATGATTCCGTCCGTGTAGTCTATCTGTCCCTTTGTTGCGCGTAGTGCTGCTAAAACCATAATATAATGATGTTTTACTTTTACTTATTATTTTTTGTTCTTCTTTCTTCTGCGTCAGCTTCTTTAAGGTTGGTTTAAAGGGACAAGTTTTGCCGATAGATGGCACTAGTCTTCGTATCTCTCCCATGTATTTTTTTTTTTTTTTTTTTTTTACCTTTCACGAAAATTCACGATTTCTTTTACAAATTTCAACCTACAGACTTCAAATTTCTAGAAAAGGAACTACATAATCTACCATCCGTGTCGATTTTTTATTTGGAATTTTCTTCATTGTTGAAATGGCTTGATTGTTGAAATGGAACTGTTTCAACAATGAAGAAAATTCTAAATAAAATATCCGCACGAATTATTCCCTTTAATAGGTTACGAAGTTCCTTCTCTAAAAATTTGAAGTCTCTAGGTTGAAATTCGTAAGAGAAATTGTAAATTTTCGTGAAAGGTAAAAAATACATGGGAGAGATACAAAGACTGTAGTGACATCTATCGACAAAACTTGTCCCTTTACACTAACCTTAAAGAAGATTTGTTTGACAATAAAAGCAGTAAACAGTATACCTCCTTGTCAAACTCTTCCTTGAGAGAAAGGTTTACGTTTCTATCTTACCATTATGTTATCTATCATGCGCACCGACTACGTGGGTGTTCCGGGGCTGCGGGACCCACATAAATAATATTGTGGGTGCTCCGCAGCCACAAGGGCTTTAGTTTGGACTCTGGTTTGAACCCGGTTCTCTTGCGTTTAAGTCAGTCATGTTACCGACTGAGCTAGGGCAGCCCCAACTTATTCTTATAGTACCGGTATATTTTACTTTATCAGAGTACAACACTTTATGACAGTGTTCATAAAAAACTAAAAATAAATCAATCAAATATTGAGACTTTCCTGAAAATATATAGGCTAACACGTCCCGCCATTAATACGCACTCACATAAATTTTGGAAAGTTGGCGCCGTTATTATCTATAAAGTTTTAAAGATCTATATTAGAAGTTTTATTAAGGGTATGAAAGCAAGGCATTAATTTACATATACGCACATCGCAATCTTTGCCGATTTTCTTCCAGGATTTTTTTTTTTTTTTTTTTTTTTTGTCCTGCAGAAAGTAACATATTCAAAAGATGAGGTACACTGTTTGCTAAAGAATGCGCCCTGCACAAGCATGACATATAGGCACAATTTCATTTTACTTTGTTTTGAAGGAGGAGAAAATGAAATCTTTGAGTATAACGTCTCGCGATTATACCCTTTAGGTTAAGGGAGACGATGATTAAGACAAGAGAATGATGATGGAATAATTAGTGGAATGAGAAAGTGGGAGGAAACTGGAGTACCCCGAGAAAACTCACGGATACGATGTTGTCTGCCCCAAAATTATTTAGCCAGGAATCGAACCCACGCACCCCATGCACCAGAGGTAAGCACACTACCATCGTGATCCCCATGTTTCGGAGGGGAGTTTGTTAAATAATGCCGAGGGGAAGGGGCAAAATTCCCCCGTATGTCTGAAAAAAAAAAACTGATTCTCAAGTGTATAAGCCGCACATGTGTATCTAAAATTGTCTTCAATTATGAAGGAAAGTAGTAATGTGACCATGTACACCCCGAGAAGAAGTTTGATTTGTCACAATTTGAAAATTGAAGTTTTTTTTTTATAATTTCTCCTTAGTCTTCATTTTCACTCAAAATTTTAGTAAGGTGAATGGGTATTTGAAAATAGAGAATATTTGAATCTTTAGACTTCTTGAATAGAAAGCCATTTAATTTCATTTTAACTCTATATTCCATGGAGAGATTAGTATTTTGTATCCTTAACACTACGCTAACCCGCTAATCACAACAGGACTGCTAAAAGTCTATCAAGCAAGGATTATATCCAAAATTACTGGCATAGAAATACAATACGTGGGGGACCGATTTTTGATTGTCTATATGTTGGGATCAAGCGGGTGGATCAACTCCATTAACAACCTAGATCCGTAAGTTTTTACCCTTTTCGTCCTGGTCAAAATTGATGGTGATGCATCAAATAGTTCCTGAGATTGTTGTCTCCTGGACGGATATGCTGACAGACAAAGTAAATAGGAGTGTTTGGTAAAAGAAATTCCCTAAAATATCGGTAATAGAGCGCTTACCTTCTGGTGTGTGAGGGCCCCTGTTCAATCCCCGGATGTAAGTAATTTTGATGTAGACTGTATCGTGTTTGTGGGTTTTCTCGGAATAATCCCGTTTCCTTCCACATTCTAATTCCACCAATTCTCCCATAATCATACACATGCCTTAATCATCGTGTCCCTTAGCCTTAAGGAAATAATTATGAGACCTTAAACTGAAATATTTCACTTCATTTCATTTTGTTTTCCTTGAAAATATTTCCATGCATAAATTGCAACGGAATTTAGCTTAAGAGGCCTCATCTCGGCGAAATTAAAATGCCGCAAATTTTACAGTAATTATGTGATATCTTCAAATAGATAAAAGATAATTGAAATGTGGAACAAGAGCGCCCTAGACAATATTATTTTGCCTGAGGTACCGTTATCACAAGTCACCTAGTGGCTTTCCGTTTTCAGCCGTTTAGAAACGCGAAAATAAATGCCGATTTTCAAAATGGCTCGAAATCGAAAGCAGATAAGGGAGTCGTGATAACGTTATCTCATGTAAAATAATATTGTCTAGGGCCCTCTTGTTTCACATTTCGATTATCTTTTATCTATTTGAAGGTATCACATAATTACTATAAAATTAGGGGTATTTTAATTTCGCCGGAATGAAGCCCTTTAAAGTAAATTCTTAAATCTTACCGTCGCTGAATAATAATTTGAAAGTTTAGGGCAGTTCGTATTCATTCGCACAAAAGTTTTTATTTTAGCTCGAACACGTTCTCTTTAAGGGGAATATATCTAATGTCAGAAACGTTCTAAGTCTCCCAGTATCTAAAACGTGATAAACGTTCTTGTAATACATGCATACATAACTAGAGTATTGTTTGTGATATTCAACAGATACTTTTATGTTTGCCATACTTACAATCAATACAGGTACGGTAAAGATGAGCTGAAAGTGTGTGGGCGAACATGATATACGTATAAGAGAAACCCAACCAAAGTGTAGTAGCATAGCAGAACGTAATAGAGATCTAATCTATGGAACAATTTAATTTGTTTTGATGAGTCGAAGAAACTATTACGCATTCTTTTTATTAATTCTTATGGTATTTTGTTCTTTTTTTTATCTCTTAAAATGCTTTGGTATGACGATATGTAAGGGGGAGAAGATACAAATCTCGAATTGATGTTACAGTTTAATTATGGGCAAGTCATCACATTCCATCCAACGAGAATTTTGTGCGTCACTTTAACTTGTTCTAATAGATCATTAAAGTCATCTGATGATGCTAATAGAGATATTTATCTCAGAGAACCGGATTCACCAACATCTTATGAACAGGCAACCCATATCAAAATTCTATCTATCTTTTGTTATCTCCTCCCCTACCCCAACTTTCTTCTAAAAGACCGCATTCTTAATTTAATATTTTAAAAATCTGTTTCTTTCTTTCATTTTTTTAATTATTTTTTTATTTTTTGAAACGTTAATACGTATATGAAACGCGTGTTTGGATCTTTCTAAAAGATCTTATCTGCTTCTATAAATCTACGACAGCATCAGTCTTCTCTAACAAACATTTGATGTCATCTCTTAAAGTGAGGAAAGCGTTTATTATCGGACGCTTCCCCTTTAAAAAGCTTTTGCTAAAGGCCAGGAAATCAGAAAGTAATCGCTTGGAAAACACAGTGATTTGACTCTGTTGATAGCATATTTTCAATTAGATTTTTTCATCTTTGTAATTTTCAAACATATCCAGGGAATATTAAAAAAAAAAAAAAAAAGTGCAATGTCACAGTGCACACCACGTGAAGAAGTTTGGTTTAATTTTTGGTAAACCAAACTCCTTAAGAAGCTAAATTTTTACCAAGCCTAGGCTTAAATATAACATTTTTCCTCAAATGGAATGAAGTGTACTTTTAAGGCTAAGGTAACTTTGAAAATATAAAACATTGATCTATTGCATAAAGTTGCAGGAAGTCGGGGTTATCAAGTGTCAATTAACTCCGAAAACTAAAATGACAATAAAGCATTTTATCCTTTTGAAATAAAACATATAGCAATTTATTATTTTAGTAGAATATCTATTAACATAACAAGCATGATTTCTTGCTAGAGAATAGAACAGTTAAAGAAGGCCGTAATGAATAATGAATGATAATTCGTAAAATCTGCACTACAATGCCCTTAAATACGGTTTTGGTGCTATGTACGGCGTTATCTGGCATGTGGTTTTGAATAACGTAATTCAATAGATAACATTAAACTATAATATTGGAGTCGAATGACTATAGTAAACCCTAAGGTTGCCAATCGTCCGGTATTTTATCGGACAGTTCGGTTTTTGATCTCCTTGGCCGATGTCCGGTATGACCTCAAACCGGTCGTTAAATGTCCGGTAATTTTTTCCTCTTACTCATCCTATTCTTTGTTCTATTCAGATAATACTTCGGAGTGACGAAAGGAATCGTTTGTCGATGAACATGGTTAAAGCACAACTTGTAATTAGTTTTGATATCTATGTGGCGTAAGCGGAATTTTGCTAAAAAGTTGAAGACAGAAAAATTTACTGAACTTATCAAAACTGCTAAAGATCAACAAAAGTACAGTTCCAAGAGCGTAGCTTCATCCTCAGCTACATATTTCAATTAAATAATGCATCCAGATACGACCTGCTCGGGAGAGTAATGCTCCCACAAGTGCGTTTTTTCGCGCGCTACTCTAGCCAGCTGTTTTACGCGCTATCCTAGCCAGTTGTTTTAAGTTGGTCACAAAATTTATATCATGGAGTACAAGGAGAATAAAACGAGCCCTATATCATGAAGTACAAGGGGAACAAAACGAGCCCTGCGGGGCTTCTAACCCGTTCCTACTACTACTACTACTACTTATCTGCACAAAAGTAAGTAAATCAGTTTTTTGAGTATTATTTTCATATTATTTTAATTTAAAAAGTGTTATAAAATGTTAAAAAAAAAGTATAAAAATACTTTCCTTGGGCAGGGTTTGAACTCACGCCAATATAGATTTTCGTTACTAGCATATAGCGCTAGCCCACCCAGCCACGAAGACCGATAACAATAACTTTTTGATTTCTTTTATTTGACTGCAACGTAGCAAGAAATGGATAACGCCAACCAATCAGAACTTGTTTTTCGTTCCTACTTCCGGGAGCATTACTCTCCTGAGCTAGTCCTATCCAGATCCCCAGAAAAGCTGGTAAGACTTGTTTTTCAAGTATATATATGGTGCATGCAATAATTATATTGCCAATTATATTTGTTTTTTTTTCTGTTTTAAATACGGTGTATTATTGATGGTATACTACAAAAATTACATGCCGACTCAACCAAGACTGGAATAAGTAATTTTAATAAATGCTTCAAAAGTAAGTAAAGGTATTAAATTTTAATTCCGAATCGCTCAATTTTTATGTGAAGTAACTACTTTCAGCTTGTTCACATTTTTGACGAGCGATGACGTCACAATCTTAAGAGTATACGTATTCGAGGAGGGTATAAGGTATTTCTATTTTCAAACGTTGGCAACCGTAGTAAAACTAACTATTCCCTGTTCAACGTAAGCTCTAAACTCCGATAAACAAAATATTTGTATCCTTACCCTCGTCACAAATACGATTGGCTAGTGATGTATCACTCCCACTCCCCACGGGGAGGAGCAAATTATACATGTGCATTTTGACAATACTGTCTCGTGTTGTTCAGATACTTATAGCAACCGCAGAAAAGAAAAGAAAAACTCGAAAGGGTAAAAGAAAAAAAATATTTTCGCTGGTAAACAATTGTTGCTTAGTGACTAAAGGTTTACCTTGTTTGTGTTTCACTACAACACTCGCGGAATTAGGGATGCGCACGAGACAAGATTTGAGACTGTCTCGTCTCGAAAATGTGCTGTAAAAGTGATGTCTCGACTCGAAAAATATATATTTTTGTATTGGAAGAGCTGCGTCTCGACTCGAATTTTGTCTGGAAAATTCTGTCTCGACTCGACTCGAGCGCATCCCTACGCGGAATGGGTATTCATGGCAGCCGTCTTTCAGGATTGAAAGCAGAACACGCCTCCACAGTTGAATAATTATTGCGCACACGGACGTACGCAGGGGGTGGTTCCTGGGGGTCCGGACCACCCCCGAAATTCCAACTTTTGTGTAAATGTAGCCTAATTTTTGGGACAAGTTTAGGAATTTCAATATAAAATACACATATATTCAGTTTGGACCCCTCCCGAAATAAATTCCTGCGTACGCCACTGCACACACACGCTCATACACACACACAAATGGGCCCCTCTTGAAAATTGTCTCGTCGGCAGCGTACATATTTATAATATATAAGATACGAGGGAAAGTGCCCCTTTCGATTTAATAGTTTTAGTTGCGGGTCCGGTTGGAATGAAATGCCGTATATGATAGAGTCAAGCTTATTTTCAATCACCTATGCTATAAAAATAAACTTTCAAAGAAAGAAAAAGTGAGAGAAAAACTTGTTACGAATCGAACCCAGGTCTCCCGCCTAGTAGGCTCACGTCGTTCCACTACAGTACTCAATTCCTTAGGTTCTGGACTTCCTACCTACAGCTCACATAGTACTGGCACGTAGCGGGCCCGCGTCTGTGGAATTATATACCTCTATAATCGGAAACACACTTAATTGTTTGCGTACTTCCACAAAACATACAAACACCAAATTTTGCATACTTGTTCGTCATTGGATGTGAGTAATGGGAAAATTCCGATATCACGAAAAAGGCGACATTTTCCATGTAAATGAAGTGTCGAAATTTTTCGTCGGTTTGAAATTCTGGTTTTTAGAGTAGTTCCGCACACCATACAAACGTCATATTTTGTCAGGCAGTGAAGCTAGGAACATAGTTTATGATAGAAAAAAGAGCATTAAAATTCGTTTTCGTTTCGCGGCGCAAATCGAAAAAATGTGAAATTTGTAATGGCTGTATCTAGGAGGTAGAAATTTTGAGGTGATGTTTATTCTGATGCGTAGTTTGTGAATCCGCCCTTAAACTTGAAAAAAATAGTCATGTTCGGTGTAAGAAAGTGCTAGGAATATTATAAGGGGGTGTCTAATTCTACACAATTTGTAGATATGGTGGAATCACGAAATTGCGTTCGAGTGTGTAGAGTACAGCGCATGTGAGGGGAAAATTCCGACATGTTGGAAAAGTCGTCATCTTCGATTCAAAATGGCGGCTCAAAAATTTGTAACCATGAAAATTGTAAGTTGTGCTCTTGGTAGATAAGTCAGGTTTCGCTATGTTATTAAGGACGTAGTTCAGTTTAAGTGAAGAAACAAATCATTGGAGAAGTCGCCATCTTGAATTCAAAATTGCCATATTTTTGAATTGCCTTCATTTGGCCTCTTATGTGGTATATTGAGGAGAATAGAACAAGCACAATTGAACGTAGTAAGTTAGCTCCGCGGTAAAGTATCTGGTTTCTGAGTAGCAGGTCTGGGTTCGAATCCCCGCCGACCTTATTTTATCTTGCGTTTTTTTTTTCTTATCACGTTGCTTTGTTTTATCAAAATAATTTCTGTTGGCATTGCGTGAACAAAATATTTTCGTTATTACAGACATAGACGGAAAGGATATATTTATACGCTAACTGTTGAGATGGTCTCGAAACTAGGCAGTATGTTCGTGTAAAGTTTCGAGACGATACTTAAGTATTTAAAATCAAACATATGTAGCATTGGAAATGGAGCATCACCAGTGTCTCTATCGGAAGCAATGTTCCGGGGGGGGGGAGTATTACCCCGGGGGCACTGCTGATAACATTCTATTTGTTATTGTATTATATACGTATTATTTTGATCTCACCAGGGGTGCTCTGAGGAGGCGGTGTTCCCCAAAAATAGTCTGAAAGAAACAATGGGCATCTATTTCACGATATAGTGTCCATACAAGACAACAATACATTTTGTCTCGCGACAACACTGTCTACTTCAAACCGGAAACGATTGCAAAATATCTCTCTCCCCTTTTATGTCCCTCGTTAAGATACCTGCGTATACCAAATTTGGAGTGAATACCACAAATGGAAAGTATAAAATATTAATTTTAAGGAAATACACACACATACACGGACGTACGCAGGGGGTGGTTCCTGGGGGTCCGGACCACCCCCGAAATTCCAACTTTTGTGTAAATGTAGCCTAATTTTTGGGACAAGTTTAGGAATTTCAATATAAAATACACATATATTGAGTTTGGACCCCTCCCGAAATAAATTCCTGCGTACGCCACTGATTGCGCATGCTTAGTGTTTATTTCTATTGTTTCATTAACTACACTCGATTGCGTATTATATTTCTGCCATTTATAATAATGTAGCAGTTTTATATGAAGCTTCATAGTAAAAGTAATAATTAAATCATATGAACTATTTTGCGGAGGTGTACAAGCGTCGGTAGGCCAACAGCAAATCAGCAAGATTTAGTTTCATGTGACTTTGTTTATCATAGTTTAGAGCTTAGGCCGAATATGGTTTAGTGTCTCTTTTGATTTTCGAGACTATTATGCGACAAGGTCTATTGCTTACAGTCTGATCTGAACAATTATTTGGGTTTTATCCAAATAACTCAAACTGGGGTAAGCCTCATAAACAACACTTAATGGAGATTGATTCAGTGAACACACGAATAGAAGACGCGATCGTAAGATACTCAACAAACATGTAAGGAGTACACGGCACACAATAAATCTACAGTCAATAGTGAAATGAATAAATGAAGGGGAATTAGTGACTGTAAGATGATACTATTTATACATGTTAAATTTCATACAATTTACTAAGAGTATCGAGACGAGATCGAGACTTGGCTTTCGAGACCGAGATTGAGACAAGTTCGAGACGGAGAATGCTATTTAGCGATTGAGACGAGACCGAGACTGTATACCAAGGAAAAGTAAAATATCTTCTTCCCTATTTTCTTTATTAATTTAAGTTCACATTTGCTGTTTTCACTGTTAGCTTTCAAACATAATGAATATTTACTGCACAAAACATCTACTTCGATCTTATTAAACACCACTTAAAACGAAATATAGCACTTAGCCTTTTCTGTAAGGTTTAATATGTTTTTAATAACTGCGAAGATTCCATTTTATTTACGAAATTAAGAACAAAAACATTACACACATTCTCCAGTCAAGCTTGAAATGAATTTAAACAACCATGAGTGGTACTGATGGTTTCATAGTAGGATTTAAAATAGTCGGTGCATTTTCCAGAATACTTCCTCTGCCTTTGTAAAAATAACTCGAATTCAGCTGTATGCACCATCACCACGCTCAGATTTGTTTCTTTACTCACTGAGAGTTTGTTTTATCAAAAAATCATTCTTCTTTCTTCTCACTCTTCGGTCACTTACCAACAAAGAATAAGAAAGCTAAGACAACCTGGAGTTAAGATGTTATAGCTAACTAACTCTACGGCCTATGAAATACGGGGGTTCAATACCGGATTCACAAAAGCTCTCTACTGACTTGTGTCCTTAGAGAACTGAATCCAGTTTCTACTTTGCATTCCTATTTCTTCGAGATCCATCTTAATATTGTCCTTCCGTATGCGCCTAGATCTTCCCAATGGTCGTTCTCCGATTGTACTTCCAGTTAAAATTTTGAAAACATTCCTAGTTTCTTGCTTTCTGGGCACAAGAGCTGCCCATCTGAGAGTCTCCTAGAGTTAATATCCCTATCAATGTTAGGCAAACCTTATAAATTATGCAGTTTCTCGTCATGAAATTTCCGCCATTCCCCATTCCCATCTACGTGGATCCAGATATTCCCTCAGGATTTTATTTTCAAATAGTTTGAGTCTGCATTCCTTTTTCATTCCATGTTTCACAATTACACAGTACAACAAGCATAACTATCATTTTATATATTTTAAGCTACGAATTATTGGACAGAATTCACTAAGACAATAATTTCTTGATTGACATTGTTTTGCTCTGTTAATGTCTATCCTAGATATTTGAAAGTGTCCACTTTGTTGAGAATATTATTTAATATTTTAACGTATAATTGTAGTATTATGGTCACAGTCAATTTCCATGTGTGATAGTTTTTCTGTATTTACTTGTAAACCCATTTCCCTGTATGAGTTTAACAAAGCCTCTGCCTTTCTATTCATCATAGATGTGGAAGTAAACTGCTGATGATTGTTGAGTAACTGCAACCACTTTTTGACTGTACGAGAAGGTAGAAGCGATTCGAGTGTAAACATAATTTTTTATGTTAAGAAAGGGAAATTCCCTCCCATTTGGTTAATGTTACTGGACGTGGTTGCAGCGATCATAACTAACTAAACTAACTAACTCTATGGCCTATGGAACCCGAATGTTGAATGCCACGTTCACAAAAGCTCTCCACTGACTTCTATCCTTAGCCAACTGGATTCAGTTTCTGTTTTGTATTTCTGTTTCTGCGAGATCCATCTTAATATTGTCCTCCCATCTGCGAATAGGTCTTCCCAATGGTTGTTTTCCTATTGGTCTTCAAGTTGGGACTTTAAAAGCGTTCCTGCTTTCTGGCTACATATCCTGCCCTCCTAAGCCTCTTAGATTTGGTGACCCTAACAATGTTTGATAAACGGTGTAAATTATGTAATTCCACGTTATGAAGTATCCCCCATTCG
Organism: Thermobia domestica; assembly: GCF_964235325.1. Classification (NCBI taxonomy): domain Eukaryota; kingdom Metazoa; phylum Arthropoda; class Insecta; order Zygentoma; family Lepismatidae; genus Thermobia; species Thermobia domestica. The sequence goes on from NC_137463.1 coordinate 60,052,293, forward strand.
CCATTTCCGTTCCTCTTGGGTCCGAATATTCGTCTCAGGATCTTGTTCTCAAATACTTTCAGTCTATGTTCTTCCCTGAGAGTTAGCGACCATGTTTCGCAACCATATAGAACAACAGGCATGATTATCGTTTTAAATATTTTAAGTCAGCTATCACACCACCATAAACTAAAGCTTTTTGTTCAAGTATTATTATTTTTATATGAATGTTTGGGAGATCCTTCAATATTATCTTGTATTGAAGAGCAAAGTCTTATCTGTGTACCTAAATACTAGTTTACCAGGATTTTTCTAACATTCTTTCAGACTAAAATCTCGTATGAAAACTAAAATAACAGTGTCATACATAAGCGATTAGGCATCACCTAAAATCCACTTGTTATTACGTATGTGCATAAGAACCAGAAGTATTTTATCTTTCACTCTGCATTATTTCTAAAACGAGAGAGAAATAATATAAAAAAGGCCTAATTCTTCATAACAACACACTAACTTACACACTCAATATAAAATCTTCGTGTGTATAACTAAAGAAAATAATAACATTTTTATGCATATATATTATTACAAAGCACTTAAGTTTGTAAAAGGCATGTTTATGTGTGAACAGAGTCCCCTCTTGTACGTCTTTCTTACCAAAGCCCTCTTTTCAGCTTTCTAAGTCACTCCCTTTTATTACCTAGGGAGTTTCATTAGCAGGTTGCGACCAAAAACTTTCTGATCAATTTTTCATGCGACCACACCGGTAGCATCGGTTGTCTTAAAACTAGGAAGAAACCACACGTTCTATAAACCTCAACTTTGTCTCACTTTCTTTCCTCCCCTGTTTGTGGGATCTTGGTACACGAAGAAGTATCAGGAAGTATGCGTGTTTATTTATGTAAGTAAAGCTAGAGTTTGCTAATTACAGTGTCTCAACAGAAAAGAGTTAAACCACGGTTTAAAGTTGCAACTTGAATGCTGTCATTGGAATCGTTTAGTTGGTTTTGCTGTTAAGTCACTACATTTTAATGGGTTCATTCACACAGTTTTCGCATTATTTTATTTATTTCAGTACTGCCATAAATTTAAAATTCCTCTTTCTTAACCTAACTCATTTTTGTATTATTGATTGACTCCAGTAATAAAATTCATTTATTGATCATCTATATTTAAGATGTAGCTGTGAAAACAGTTCAGTATCATTCATTACTGTTAAAAATGTCCATGTTACTGTTAGGAGATTTTAAACATTAGATACAACACATTTAACAGTTTTTTTTACATATACAGCACATAAATAAATAAATAATAAATAAATAAATAAATCATATGTAAACCAATCATAAATAAAACAGATAAATAAATAAATCATAAATAAATAAATTAACTACTTTTTCCAACAGAATAAGAACTGTCAATTATTACTGGCAACAGGCGCCACAACTTTTAGAGTCATTAAATTTACTTTTCTAAAAAAAATCTCAAAACTTACGCATGAGAATTTTACCTTCATGTATGTTTTTGTTAAGCTCGATGTCATCTATCGATACATGTACAGGGTGTTTCTAAACAATACTGACAACCCGCTTGGAAGGAGAGGGGATTACTGACTCGAGATAAGACAAAAAGAATAGATCAACCTGGGTGTAAAAATATTTTAGTTTTCAGCGCTATGACCAGCCGAAAATTTGTTGTAAAAGTGTAAAACAAAAAATCATAATTCGAGAACAAAATGTTGGATCAAAATCAAATAAAAGGGGAAAGTTCATTATTTCTTAGTTGTTGATTTCAATAATCCATAACTGGATGTGAGGCAGGGGCGAACACAAAGGTAACTCCCAAAGAAAGTGGAGAATTCTTGAAGTTTTTTTTTTAAAACAATCAAAAGTTGATTGAATAAGGAAAACAAATATGAACCAAATGCAATGCATTAACGAGTAAAAATTAGAACACATTGTTCAAGTTACAAGACTGTCATAATCGGAAGAAGGAGGATATACATATGTTGGATTAACAGTTTTCTGGATTTGTCACTTTAATAAGATTATATTTTGGAATCGTTTTAGGTAGACTCCAGTGAATTTTGACTCCTTATATATGATGTAATTATTTTTGGTACTGTCTGCAAGATTATTCACATTTGAAATTTGCTCTTTTCCCCAAAAAATTTTGTACCTTTTTTTAAACCAAAATTGTTCTTCTTTTAAACGAAAATTTTGCACCTAAAATTCCTAGCTCTAATGATAATATATTAAAAAGTTATCAACTGAAGCGAAAAATAGCACCACGTCATTGAAAAAATTTAAGCAATTATCTTCCACCTTCTTCCTCTTCCAAGAAATGTTTTCAAGAAATACTGTAAGTGAAAGTTCTAAAGAATTTAAGGCATGGTAACTCGGTGGTAAAACATCGAGGAGAAAAAAAAAAAGCTTCTTGATACCACTAATCTTTACATCTCTAAGTCTTCATTTCTCTGGACACTTGAGAGTTATGTGACATTTTAGCAAAGAACTCGCTAGGAACAATTCACTCCAGAAAAACAAGCAGCTCTGTTCACCTTATTGTACTGCATGATAAGCGAATTTCTAATTCTTGTAGTCTATTCTTACCCACTCATGTAGTTACCACTCTTTTCGTTCTTGATTTGTTTCTTTTCTCGAAAAAACAATGACAAGGATATTTTATATTGTACGAGTTGATCCGAACTCATCCGAGCTGGATCAAATTTGGCATAAGTGTAGCCCTGAGCGTGCTATATAAGCTTGTGAAATATTACGGGGTGCAGACCTTTGGTTCCTAAGTTATACATAAAATTAAAAAAAAAATAAAGAAGGATTTTTGGGTCTATGCGTAAGTTTTATTGTTGCCCCGAGTAGTGTAGTCGCCAACGCTCTCGTCTGTGGTGTGAGCACTCCTGGGTTCGATTCCCAGTGGGAACAATTGGTCGGAAAAGTTGTAACAGCTTTTTCATTCGAGCCATACCGAGTGATGTTTTTCCTGGGTTTTCCTTTACATCAGGCAAATGCCGGGGTTGTACTTAACATAATATTCTCAGATTACTTCCTTCCTATCTCATTTCTTTCTTCTTCTCCAATACCCCGGGCAGTGTGATCGCCGAGCGACGTCATCCTTCATAATGTGTGACGCGCTAACAGGGTCATAAATGCCGAAATCCCAGAAATCTAATCCCTAATCCCTAAGTAAGTTGTACTGTTTAGGAGTGAACTTACTATAATTCTCTGTATGACTTAATTAAGTTTTCATTATTACAACTTCGACGTAAATTAGTGTTTATTCAGTGTTTTATGTAATATTAAGTTAATATAAAGTTAATTTATGTTACCTAATGAATCTAACTAAAATTAATAGAAAGCTCGCCTCTGGTTACGAGGGGAGTATACCTGGTTTGATATCAGATCATCTGATTTGGTGATGAACAACATCGTGTCCGTGAGTTTTCTCAGAATTTTCCCGTTTCTTCTTTTATTCTCATTCTAACAGTTCCGTCATAGTTATTCACTTTCATTAAACTTTCATCTTCCTGTCGTGCTTTTTAACAATCTTACTGAATCTTATATTCCAATATATGGATATTATAATACAAAAAAAAAAAAAAAAAAAAAAAAACTGTAACTTGTAACGGTACTACACACTAGTTGGTTTGTTTCATATCCATAATACTATACATCACTTGGAATGTTGGAAAATGACTATATCTTGGTACTTCCATTCCATACGTTGTTCATTAGCAACAGTGAAGATGCTACAATATTATTGTTTGTGATGTTATTTTAAAATCTTATTAGGTAGCTATATTTTCTGGTGTTCACCGTTTACAATATAGGGATCACTCCCTCAAATCTCCCTAGAGTTCTAGCTCTTGAGTAACTATAGTTATAAGACACTTTTAGATTATTGTTAATGACATCAGCCTGATTGGCATTGTTTTTAGCTTTCAAGACCTCAGTTTGCTATATTTTAATTCAGCTACTTTTAGTGGCGAGGGATTTCCGTTGTCTATTAATTAGAGCGGTGTATTCACATCGTGTGGTTGCAGGTTCGTTTCCGGCCGGTGCACTCCAACTTTTGGCGTCCAACTAGTGTCGTGAGGCAAACTGAGTAGTCACGTGAATAAAAGACGTGATGACCACTAGGTTCAGAAAGCTCCTGATAGACCAGTTACAGACAGGGAGACTCAACGCACTGACCATATGTTCGTCGTTAAGCTAGACGTAGTTCCGCCAGTTGCTAACAAATACCATTGGAGCAGATTTAAGCTAGCAAAGAGCTGCCACTCCATTGGCTATGTTTCTCTTAGTGGTGGCTTATGAGGGAAGTCACATATAATATAATTTTTTCGCTACAAGCTAAGGAAAGTAAACTTATTTCATGTTCCCAATAAAATTTTAACATCCTCAACAGCCTCCACTTTCGTACTCTTTAATTACCTCATAATGCTGGGTAAAGACCGAAAATTTCCTGTCCTACCGGAAATCGAATCCTGACCAAAAGGAAACGTGAAACTAGACTACACATAAACATCAAGAATATGGAATATAGATAGAAACAAATAGCACAAAGGGAGGAGAATTAGCGTAAATATATTTATGTATTTCAATGGGTATGTGGTGCGATTCTTGAAGACTGAATTACGCATAAGTAAATAACAGTATATCCTTGAAGATAGGCAACATGAACACCACGCTTATCGACAATATAATAATCTATGGTGGCAGAACTAATCCAATACTCTCTCCACAAGAACGAAAAGGAGGGGAGACGATCACTTAAATCTTTTAGCCTGTGGTAAGTAATACCACCATACCTCCACGAGACAAGCTGCGGAGTAGAACTTGTAGTGAAGTAACAGCATCCAATCTCATTGAGATTTCGAGAAGGTTCTTAGCTCACCCTTCTTTCTGTCTGCCATGTTCCAAACGGTAATTTACGCCCCTTGCTCTTTGTGTCACAATAGCTGAAGATGTTCATGTATTTTTTTTCTATCTTCCACCCCCTACGTCTTTCTTTTCCTTTGAACAAAAAGGAGAAAAAAGAAATTTCCAAGAAACGAGAGACGACCATCTTATTTTGAGCAACCATTTCTGATTCTGTACACGATGTCTGATCGACACGTAGTTGTCGTTATCTTTCGTTCGATCTACTACTTTTTCATCCTTTCTTTTCTCTCTCTCTTCTGCTTCTTCTCTCTTCCAATCGACCAATCCTTCATAGGCTTCTTCCCTCTTCTTCTTCTTTAGTGGTAGATTTCTTTCCTTCACATCTTTCGTATTTTTCCCCCCACCTTTGTCACTTTCTTATTCCGTAGATGCAGTACTTCCCACTCTCAGGGAAATCCCTCGATGTCTTGCTTAGAAGGAAGACCTGAAAAATAAAAAGTAAAAGCAATTTGAAAAAAAAAAGTATAGGGTAAGTGGGAAAAGGGCGAAGAAACGGAACAAAAGTCAAAAATGAAAGTCTGAGGTTTACTTTCTTCCTTACTGTTACTCGGCCCTGATCATGAAATAACACACAAAACACAATATACTTCATTCAAACGAAGTACTGATGTACTGATCCATGTCAATGAATGTACGTATTTTTGGTATAAAATTTTAGAACTAAACTCACTAGATCAAAACTCCTAATGGCTTAAATCGACCTCAGTGCGATTTTAAGGCTAGCTTCAAGGCTAAATGATGAAGTGAAGTGTGGTGAAGTTAAGTAAGATTTGGAAAATATATATATTCTCTCTTTTCGTACCGTTGTACTCTACTGACAATATTATGTAAAGGCGAGAGAGAGAGAGAGAGATGTTGAACCGATGCTTGCTTGACATAGTATGGAACTCAAATGTAAACCCATTTGAACATGCATTGACTCATCATCTATGGAACAGAGAGACGTTTGTGGATTTGATTTGTACGGAATGGAAAGCTTCGCAATTCAAAAACTTGATTTCAGAGAGCATCAACTCTGATTCAGAGCACACTGGAGCCGTACAACTTATGATACTTCACTCTCCAATTGTGAATGGGATGGCCAATGCATGCAGAGTGCTGAAACCGACGATCAGCCAATCAAGATGTTCGAAACAATTTTCAGATACTCTTCTTCTGAAATGCCATTACTCATATAACTTCCATTTATTCTGCTCTGGTTCAGAATAAAAAAAAAATAAAATAAAATAAAATAAGAGTAATGACAAAGCAATCATTTTGGAGGGTACCTGGAAATTCTTTCGGACATTTTGATTTGCTATTGGTTAATCGTCGTATACGTTGTGTAGTTATTTTAAAAAGCTTGTTAACTGCTTACTACTTGCTCATCTACATAATAAATTATATTTTGATATAATGCAAGAATAGAATTGACGAAAGAACTCTATATAAGAAGGCGAAAAGCTTAAATGTTGCGTCCAGGTGATCACGTAGTAGATATTAAATATCGTGAAAGTGTATGAAGTTGTGACAGTACCGCAGCCCTCTCATTTGCTAAGAAAGTTGTCTTTAAACGTCATAAATGGTGTCCCTTAGCATAATTAATTTCGCTTTATGCATAATAAAATATTGTCAATGATGTCAATTATCTATATAAATGTACTCCCATGCGCAAAAAATATTGCGCGTATACTGTAACTCACAATTTTTCGCAATTATTCCATTTTCCATATGTTTATTGGTAAAATTCAGTTATTAGTACGTGGAGATAATAGAAAGCAATCCATCTAAGGAGATATTTCTAAAAAATAAAATAAAATAATAAAAATATAAGCAAAAAACAAAATTATGTTCGGTTTTGTGTATACTGGCAATAATGTTTTCGAGGGAATTTTTGGAGTAGCACAGCACGATTGCAGAGGGAATAACAAGATTAGTAGGAGAAGAGCTGAATGAAGGAACTGGAAATTGGAGTAAAATATTGCATTTATTGGCTTAAATCTAGGGTGTAAATTGTCTGCCAAATATAAATTAGCTTCTGTAAGCAAGATGTTATAAGGAAATATATAAACAAAGAGAAAAACTGTTGTCTTAAGTTTGGAAGTGACATGCTCTATAGCCATGAGCATTTATTTCTTAAGAAAAAGATAGGCAACAAAAGAAAATCTGTGTGGTCAAGTGGGTAGAGTGACGGACTAGTAATTCTTATACTGTTTTGACACCAGATCGAATCCCATCCGGTCCTGTTCAATTTTTTTTCTTTACAAAACATTGTAGAAAGTGTATAATTTTTATGTTAATAAGAAACAAAACAATATAATAATGAAATAACTTTTTGTTTTTCTGATGACGTATTTATTCAGAATTAGCTTACTATTTATTACTAATAGCGATTTGTTTTTAGTTTATGGTATGGTATGCTTAACCGTTCCCTCTCCGTTTTTACACAGCTTCAACTCACTCCGAGTGTCTGTGAGTCAGGAACTGGAAAAAACAAAACAAGAGCAACCTGCAGCTTTACACACAGCGTGAGGAACACAGTCACAGCGATAGCTCGTTGTCATGAAGAAAAAAAAACGGTTCTAGTGTTTCTGTGTGTGTGTTTCTTTGACTCTCTCTCTGACTCTCTCTCTCTCTCTCTCTCCTTTTGTTTCATATCCACAAGTGCAACAAATGCAAGTCTGTGTGAAAAAAAATCAAGAGTGCTTTCTTTAAACAAAACTAAATTTTACAGCTCTCTTTGTGAGGAACGCGAAAGCTTCCAAAACATGCCATGAATATTAACTATAATCGTACCGAACTATACAGTAGCGTTTAAAACTGATAATAAAATGATGTAACATGCATAAGCTTTTTTTCCTAGAGTAACCACACATTAAACATAACAAATTAAATTTTTGGGATTACAAATTACCACATTATGTGTCGGTGTAGGCCTATTCGTTTTCACATTCGAGCGACGAAAGAAGAAAGTGTGGTGATAGTTATGAAAACCGAATACCAGATTTCAATAAATTCAAGTTACATGGCTCCTACATATCGAAAAAAAATGATTTTTCGATATCTGTCCATCTATTTGTCTCTCGGTTCGTCACACTTTTACACGCACTCAAATAGAGGCCATACTGTTCAACGTATCTGCACCGAATTCTAGACATAACGTTTTAATAACATAATATCTTTCGAATTTTATGTCCTTCGACACCTAAAAGCAATGGTAATTTACTGAAGGATTAAAATTTAAAATAATTCAATTTTCTCAAATAAAAAAAGCTGTGACGATTTTATTTACTTTTGATAAATATATATTTTATTAACAAATCTCCACCACATATGAATAATTTTTCTGAAAAAAATATATATGGTGTAATTTACTGTATGGTATGCGTTCGTTTTGCACAATTTTCTCAACCACATTTCATAAATAAACGTATCATTAATTACCTAACAATATGACAACTCGTTCGAAGAAGTAGCTTAATCTTAGGGTGAGCTTTCCCCAGGTGGTTTTCCCATTAACGCCTCAGGCAATTTTGTTCATATTTCGTAAAGAAATATTTCATTAATAAACTAACATAGAGCATAAATAGTTTATTCCGATAACATACAGAAGAAGTGGTTTTCTCAAGGGTTGATTTTTTTGGACAATTGTCTCAGTAATAACTGAGACAAATTTGTTCTAATTTCAGTAAAAATATTTTCTGTAATAATCTTACGATATGGTATAACTCGCTTGTTCCGAAAAGAAAAATCCAAAAGATATAGTTTACTTTGACAGTGAAATTTTTCCCGACGATTTGCTTAAAAATTACTCGATATACTGTCAAAATTACAGATAGAAGAGTTTACCTTTGGGGGTAAGCTTTTCCCGATGACCTTCCTAAAAACAACTCAGGATATGTTTGTTGTTCATATTTTATAAATACGTGTTACATAAATAACCTAGCTATATGGTATAATTCCCTCATCCGGAAAATCTAGAAATGGTATATTACTTTTGACAGTAAGTTTTACCCTGCGATTTTCTCAAGAACAACTCAGGCGATTGTGTTCGTATTTCATAAATAAATGTTTTATGAAAACACTAACAATATAGCATAGCTCGTTTGTCCTGAAAAGATCCACAAGGGATAATTTATTCTTGGGGGTGACTTTTTACATAATTTTCTCAGAAATTACTCAGACGCTTTTGCTTAGTATAGTTCACATACAATTATATCCTTTATAATTCTAATATATGGATCAAGTTATTTCTAACGGAAATATGACCAATGGGTACTTTAGTTTTGGGCCTGAAGTTTCTTCTAGCAAAGTTTTCCAAAACATTATTTTATTCGCAATTTCCCAAATAAAAGTTTCAATAACAGTTGCAGCCTAACATAAGTCAGTGTAAAAAATTCGAGCGAGAAAGTACAGTGCGTTTACTCCGTACCCTTTCTTAAATATATTTTTAAATGTTACACCTAATCACAATTTTTCGAACAAAATCGAAACTTCTTTTTAAATGTGCCTTGTTGTGGTCAAATGGTTCAAGTGCATTGGTTCTGGATTAGATTTCCAGTGAGAGCTAGTGTATCTTCATCCAAGAGATGTGACACGTCGGTGCAAAGAAGAAAGTGTTTAAATAAGCCTAACCAAGCTAATCAACAAAAGAAATAATACAATGCTACGAAATTATCGTAGAAACGTTGTTAATATTACGTAGGTTCGACTGGAATGTCCAAACAATTGTCAATTCCAAAGGTCTTTGTTTTCGTCCGGCGGGAGCTCATGTGGTTCGGATTTCACGTTAATCAGTAGGTCCACGTCTCATATAGCCTCGCTGCTGAAAGGGACGATAAATTCAAAATCACATCACACATCTTTGTTTTCGCCTTTGTTTTAGCTCATAAATGTCTCTGTTCAAGCGCTCCTTAGTGGTTAGCGAACGCGCCTTTGGCGTGGAAGACCCGGCTTCGATTCCCGGCGAGAGCTCACGTGGTTCGGAGTCCACGTTAATCAGTAGGCCGACGTCTCATATAGCTTCGTTGCTGAACGAGACGTTAAACTCAAACTCAATGTCTTTGTTCATAAATGTCTTTGTCTATGGTTTTGCATATACGTGGCATGGACATTAAATTTTGATTTCTACGCCATATGTATCTAATTACATACACACCTGTAGAACGAACACAACAAACTTGGAATATCTACATTGTTTGCGTATGGAAAATAATCACGCTCTACTGTACAGGACAGCCGTGTGTATGGAATTCCATACACATGGCAATCAACGTATTAAGAAATGTATAATAATAAGAATTATTATTATTATTATTATTATTATTATTATTATTATTATTATTATTATTAATAATAATAATAATAATAATAATAAACAGAAAACGATACGATCACTTACATAATTGATAAATATAAGTTAACATTTAATAAGCATACAACTGCAATGGAATTAAGTTGTTTCTCTCTCTCCCTGAACGCTACAGCCCTTATTGTTCTAAGGCGTAGAAGAGAACTTGTGGCACCCACGATTTGGGGCGGTGTGTGGTCACAACTTGGTATCCCTTTGTTGTTAGTCCTAGCTTTCTAGACGGATGCAGTTATTACCGGTAGAATATACAAGCAACTAGACTTTTATATTACTATTAAAGTAAATAATTACACTCATTCCTTCAATGTGATACTTGTGGTTGCTTAACCGTATACAGACAGCTGATCCATGGAAAAATCGTTATTAATAATAATAATAATAATAATAATAATAATAAATAACAGGAACTCGACAAATATTCTTGCAAATAATAGGAAAAAGTTTGCGTCACACTGTTCACTTTGCTGGACACACCAGTGTGGCGCGTTATACCGATTGTGGCACACTGGAATATAGGGTATGTTTTTTTTTAAATTTTTTTCCAACTATTCCAACTGCTTCAATTGAAATGGATCTATAATAATAAGAGAATGAATTTAGTCTTCTTACCCTTCAATTTAGAAATAAGGTTCGCAAGAATTTCATAAAAGAATAATATACTCAGAATTGTATATAGTAGTTTGTTTTATTCGAAATTACATACTTCCTGCAACTGTTTTTTGATTGAAATGATTTGAAACGAAATTTTTAAGTTTTACGTCCCACGATTATGCCGGATAGGCTAAAGGAGACAGTGATGATAAGAAATGAATGAAATGGTGGAATGAAGAAAGTGTGATAAAACGGGAGAACCTCGAGAAAACCCACGCACACAGTGTTTGTCCAGCACAAGGTTCACTTGGCGCGAGCATAGATCGAACCAAGGACTCCATGCACCAAAGGTGAACGCTCTACCACTGAAACACCGTGGTCTCTGAAATTACTTATGGAACTACCGAGAACTATGCTGTAATATTTGAATGTGTTCCAAGTTTACAATAATTAGTTTAGTTAAATTCATTATTAACAACTAAATAATTGCATTCATTATTAACAGTTAAATGCTGCTGATGCAAAGACTTAAATCTAGCGATACCGCGAGCGTAAGTATTAAACAGAGGGATTTTAAAGAGCCCCCTGAGCTGGGGGCCCTGGGCTCCATTGGCTCCGCCCTTAATCCGCTAATGCCTATAGATTATAAATTAAAGGGGCCGGGCCGGGTCCGTTCTAAAAATTCCGGACGGTGCAGACCTCTAGCTCCTGTGTATATGCTATCTGAAAATACAGTAGAGTTTTGCTTATCCGACATAAAACAGGCAGGCAGAACGCCGGATAATATGGATATGTTAAGGAAAGACCTATAAAAAGACAAACTATGATATAATTTTACACATTACGCATCTAATTATCATCTTTGCAAGAAACAAATATAATGCATTGACTCAGTGACGTATCCAGCGTGAGGTCTTGGAAGCTGTCCCTTACCAAACCTCAAGCACTTTTTTAATAAACCTACTTTTTCCCTTTTGAGTTTCTTTTTTATGTCAGATTACTTTGAGTCAGTGTCCAAACTGTGGACAATGCGTTGTATTTATAATTCTAACAAGTAACACTTCCCAAGTGTAACACTCCGATTTTGATAAAATTTGGCAGGTAGATACTATACATAAAATAAACAAATAAGTGCTTTTTTATTTATTTATTTATTTATTTATTTTTTTGCTGAAAAACGGTTTTAGGGGCAAAAGCACTCACTCAAAATTTGAAAGTTGACGCTCGAAAGGCAAAAACAAGTGGACCAAAGTGAACGAAATTGTGAACAGATATTGCGAACATAAAATTAGGGAATACGTGTTTTGTATTTTTCTGGAAAAAACGGTTAGGTGGGGCACAGATCCCTCCAAACCTTCGATCATGAAATATCAAAAGTGCTAATAACAGTATGTCAGAAGTGCCTAAATTTACATGAAGAATTGGAACAAAACTTTGTGTTAGGACAATAAGCAAAAAATAAACAAATTCGGCTTTTTTATTTCCTGCGAAAAAACGGTTTTAAAGGACAAAAGGTCCCCCCCATGAATTTTGAAATTTGACGCAAGAAAGGCAAGAAAAAATGTACCGAACTGAATGAAATTGTTCACAAATGTTGTAGAGGTAAGATGAGGAAATACGTGCTTCGTATTTTCCTGAAAAGAGAAAAAAAAACTTTTGAATGGACCGAGGCGTTGAGTGTCGGAAGGATTGGACCGAAGCGAATGAAATTGTCTGTAAATATTGGATATGAAAAATAAAGCCTCTCGTGTTTCACAAGTGTCACCATCAGATTTCTTCAAATTTGGCAGATCAACAACAAGCACAAACAGTATAGCGTATTTTGTAGTATTTCACGAGGCAACTTTAACCCTTACAATGTTTTTCCGCATAAACAAAAACACGTGCCGATTAATTTCCTGTTTGCTGTTGATGTGCCAAAATTGATAGGGACATCTTTAAAGCACGAAAGTCCTTATTTTACATACAGTCTATACAATATCTACACACAATTTCATTTGCTTCGGTCCACTCCTTCCTGCACTTTTACGGTAATATTAACTTTTTTTTTTGGAGGGGCTCTAGGCCCCAACACTGTTTTTTCATACAAATTAAAATGCATTTCATTTATTGGTTTGCAAATTGTCCCTACACAATGTGTCGTTCCAATTCTTCATATCCTTTAAGCACTTCTGACATACTGTTATTAGCACTTTTGATATTTCACGATCAAAGTTTTGGAGGGGTCTGTGTCCCACCGAAACGTTTTTCTTTTTTTCAGGAAAATACGGAACCCATATTCCCTCATTTTTCGTCTACAATATCTGTGCACAATTTCATTCATTTCGGTTCACTTCTTCTTGCCTTTCGGGCGTCAACTTTCATCATTTTGGATGGGGGATTTTGTACCCTAAAACAGGCATTCGTTTAGTTTTTGCGTATTGTCCATACACAAAGTGTCATCGGAATTCTTCGTCCTTTACACACATCAGATATATTGTTACTAGCACTTTTGATATTTCATGATCAAAGGTTTGGAGGGGTCTGCGTCCCACCTAACCGTTTTTTCCAGGAAAATACTAAACACGTATTCCTTCATTTTACGTCTGCCATATCTGTGCACAATTTCGTACACTTTGGTCCACTTGTTTTTGTCTTTCGGGCGTCAACTTTCAAAATTTTGGATGAATGCTTTTGCCCCCGTAAAACAGTTTTACCGCAGAAAATAAAAAACATGTATTAGTTTATTTTATGTGTAGTATCTGCCTGTCAAATTTTATCAAAATCGGAGTGTTACAGTTGGGAAGTGTTACTTGTAAGAATATACCGTAATGCCATTGATACCAGGTGGAATTAAAGAACACTTTTAAATGGGAGTACAATTTCGTTTCCGGTCTGTTTATAACATTACTGTATTAGAACGATACACTCATTGCCATTTGCTATTTTTGTTATGTGATATACGTAGCAGACAGTTTTCCTTACATGTCTCTAGAAAATATTTTTTGATTTCATGTGAGTTAGAATTAAGTTTGACCGGTTCATAAATGACAAGTAAGAAACGCTTAAGAGAATAACAGAACTGTTGCATTATTATTATTATTATTATTATTATTATTATTATTATTATTATTATTATTATTATTATTATTATTATTGATATTTTTGAAACATTAGAATTACGTGCTTACGAGGATTCGTGTTGGGCCCCCTCCGAAAAGAAAAGCTGGATATGTGCCTGCACTGAATGATAGACGTATGAGTCAAGGTATAGACGAGCGTGCTAGGCGATATTTGTAAAATATTTGTGCCGAAAACATCTTTCACTCACTAGCTAAATTTGAGGGTATGATCGCTCATCTTGACTTATAAAGTATAGTTTTATAAAGAATATATATAGCATAATAAAAACCTTAAGACCAAATTCAATGATTTTCTATAGTTTTCTTTTTTAATAACGGGAAACTTGTTTATTTCATCACGATAAATCACGTTTGATACTAAGATGTCTGTTTCTGACTATATATATTTTTCATACTTTATTGGAGACAATTTTTTTTTCAAGAAAAGAGGATGATAAAGGAAACTATACAACACCATAAACTGAAAGCAATCGGTATTACTAATAGTACACTAATTCTAAATAAATACGTCATCAGAGGAAACAAAAAGTTATTTCCTAATTGTATTGTTTCAGTTTTATTAACATAAAAATTATACACTTTCTACAATGTTTTGTAAAGAAAAAAAATTGAACAGGACCGGATGGGATTCGATCTGGTGTCAAAACAGTATAAGAATTACTAGTCCGTCACTCTACCCACTTGACCACACAAATTTTATTTGTTGCCTATCTTTTTCTTAAGAAATAAATGCTCATGGCTATAGAGCATGTCACTTCCAAACTTAAGACAACAGTTTTTCTCTTTGTTTATATATTTCCTTATAACATCTTGCTTACAGAAGCTAATTTATATTTGGCAGACAATTTACACCCTAGATTTAAGCCAATAAATGCAATATTTTACTCCAATTTCCAGTTCCTTCATTCAGCTCTTCTCCTACTAATCTTGTTATTCCCTCTGCAATCGTGCTGTGCTACTCCAAAAATTCCCTCGAAAACATTATTGCCAGTATACACAAAACCGAACATAATTTTGTTTTTTGCTTATATTTTTATTATTTTATTATATTTTTTAGAAATATCTCCTTAGATTGATTGCTTTCTATTATCTTCACTTACTAATAACTAAATTTCACCCGTAAACATATGGAAAATGAAATAATTGCGAAAAATCGTGAGTTACAGTATACGCGCAATTTTTTTTGCGCATGGGAGTACCATTAACATGACAATTAATGCATAAATTACATCTTCATTATGTGACAATAGCATTATGCAGAATTAGCATCAACCCGAACCGCAGGAGGTGATTACAAGAATGAATAGGAGTTCTATCGCAAAATTGTATGGATGTTGAGAATTAAAAAAAAAAAATGTGTTGAGAAATATTAGTTGTCAACCAATAAATAAATAAATAAATAAATAAATTATAAAAGTTGTACAGTACACTTTATACAAGAAAGAGGTTTTAATTAAAGCAATATCACGAAGGAATTGGGGTAGTTATTAAAATTCGAATAATTTATTCCTCAAACAGTTGTTAATCGGAAAATTATTCTGATAACGCACAATTATTCAAACAATTAATGGAATAAAGAATTACTATTCAAATAATTTTTCGAATTCGAATAGTGAAAACAAATATTCGGGTATTGGAATAACAGCAGAAAAATGATTTGATTAGCAAATAATTTTAATAGTACTGATTTGAAGATCACTAAAATTAAGTATAGCATAATCAAGAAAAAACTATATTGTTTCTTTGAAGCGAACACGAGCGAGTAATTGAAATTATAGGTGGCACGTCTTGGACCGTGGTGAAGATGGGAACCTCCCTACCAAATAACAATACTAGATCTAGTTGTTATGAATAGTTCTTACAAAATTCTCTGGAAATACAAACTTTTGGTACATGCTGTATTACTATATCGTGCCTATCTTCTAGCGTCAAACTAGGTGCTAATCATTTGGATTTGAAGCATAAATCTAAACTTAATTAAATTACGTTTCTTTGTTTTTTGTTGAAATTTAGTGTTCCTTCTTCAACACCTAGAGTATGTAGGATAGGGACCTACAGTTTAATGTGAAATCCAAATTATACCGTATTGCGTTCAATACTCTTCCACCGAAAATCGAATCCATGCTCGTATCCACAAACGTGAAGCGCACTACACTGTTAAAATAAATACTCTCTTAAAATTGAGAAACTGTTACTTATCTGTGCACGAGAAAATATTTTCTTATATAAACGAACTTTAGCCATTCTCATTCATAAGGAAAGCAACATTATGGGTTTGAATTCCGCTTTATAGTACATGTTTCCCTAGAAGAGCAGATTTTCTCAGTATTCAGATAAGAAATGTTTTATGACTTTTAAGAAAAATATTTTCAACAGTGTAACCAAAGTTGAACAATTATGCTGCTTTTTAGCCTCTTCCAGTGGCGTACTTACGATTTTGTTTCGGGGGGGGGGCTTTGCTAACTTTGGGGGAGGGGGCTTTGCCTGAAAATGTGAAAATTCTGCAAGATATTTCATATACTTTACTATAGTAAATAAAATTTCGGGGGTGGCTTAAGCCCGGAAGCTCCCCCCTAAATACGCCACTGGCCACTTCATTTACATTAGGAATTATTTTTGTTTTTCATTGACATGAACTGAAAATTTAATGAGTTTAATTTTACTGGTTTCTTCTTCACATCTACTTAGGCCCCTAAATGTTCCTTATTTTGCGAAAATTAATAAGTTTAAAATATGAAATTAGACTTAAGTAATATTAAAATTTATAAATACTATGGGCATTATGCAGAGTCGTTGTGACGCTTCATTAGTGCCATACTAAAGAGTTTGACTAACATATGTTTCCTGCAGTAGTGAGGCCTTTAGTATGACAGTAATCATACGTCAAAACGACTCTGCATAAAGCCTTATAAGTTTATATATATATAAACACGGTGCAATTAACTGAACATAAACAAGAAATGAACACAATCACGACATTAAAGTTTAAGTTCATTTCAAAGAAAACACACAAAAAAGAAAATAAATTCCCTACATAAATCAATGTGTTAAAGAATAAAAGATGGCGTGGTGTTTTTTTTCTTTTTTTAATTTTTCTTAATTGAAAGTTTATTCGGCACATTTTGTAACGGTTTGTGTCAACGCAACAGAACTCAAAAATTTGCGATTTAGTTTTGGAATAATCAGCATAGCAATTATAATTACTTTTTGTATTTTTTGCATTGCGTTGCTGTACATAGAATTTTTACGAAGACTGGTACGGAATGACCTCTATGTTTTTTATATTACTCAGAAAATTAGCAATTAATAAATTAACATCTATTACATACACTTTTAAGAGACATCCATATATATTATTAATGTACGCATGTTGATTGGTATTAATAGAAAACTAGAGTCTACATGTTATTGAATGAAACATCAACCTATACAGAAAACAAAGGTTGCGTAAAAATTCAAACATAACAAATACTACAAAGTACTGAGAATCAAGTTAATGTCTCGGAATGTTCTGTGTAGTAGCTATCTCTCTCCAATTCTCTATCGATTAGTACTGTATATAGCGTTGCGCATACCTCGTTTGCGCAAAACATACGTATGTATCATGTTAGCTTTTAAATGGATTGGACCCATACGTACACGAACACATGTCCACCTATATTTATACATTGTTCAGTACATACATGTACATATATGTATCTCTCCCTATAGGCACGTAACTGCTTTCATCTCATAGGACTATACATACACGCACAAATTATGCACACGCATTTTATTTCTTTACGTGCAAGAAAGATATATAGAGGTCTACATACATATGTACACGGAAATATTACAGCTAAAATAAATAGAAAGCTGTGTTAGTTTATTAATAGTGATAGAGCATAATCACCTTTGGGATTTAGAGTCTTGGGTTCGGTGCCCGTTACCGTTGACCTCCAGTAGCAAGGAAAGTGTTCTTATGGTTTATCTAAGAAAGACAGAAAAGAAAAAAAGAGGAAGTTTCGGTGTTAAAAATTGATGCAAATATCAACCAACAACAACTATAATAAAATGCGCGTCTTATACTCTTATTTATTGAGCACTGATTCTGGGACCATGTGGGATTAAAAGCACTAATTAGGCGCTAATTTCTCATTTGAAAATTTTTCATTTTTTAAAAAAGTGGCTGGGCCAACTTCACATATACCCCAAACATTAGTATGTCTTGTATATCCTTATTTATTGAGCACTAAATAAGCCATGTCGGGTCGGATGGAGAGCACTAATTAAGCACTAAATCCCTGTACACTTTAATTCTAATTTTGAAACCATTTTTAGAAAACGCGAAATTTGCCCAACTATCTTAGTAATCAATATATCTCTAGAACAATTTGAACACTAATCCTATGGGATTGAGCAGTAATAAGCCATAATTAAGCACTAAATCTTGACATAAATAAATGTATTTCTGTAATGCGGTTGGGCCAACTTCTACGTGACTGGTGCCTAGTGTTACCGTGGTTCCGAGCCACACCATATCTGTAATACAGTGAACTTCGTGGGTGCACAAACTATCATAAGAAAGCAATACGTCCTTCTCTCCTTTGTACTAAATCAGTTTGACGATTCGGGATTTTGTAAGGTTCAGAATTTTATTGAATGGCGCGTAATCCGTAAACCTGTTTAAAAATTCAATTCAAGAATATTACTGTGAAGCGCGGGGCATTTTCATGCACGGGGTTTCGGGCAGTTGCCGAATTCACCATACTTAAACATCGCTGAAGTCGGGTAGATGAATCTCAGTACATAAGCTGCTCAATAAAAATAAGTGAACATCTCGTACTAAAGCGTTTTCGAAAATTCCGCTTCTAAAACAGGAACATTTTCTGCAATATTTTTCTCTAAAAATGAAATGGTGATGTTGTGTGTCCCTTTCTATGAGAAAACTGCTCTATCGTTTGAAATTAATTTTTGAGGCTACTGTGATATTGAATGAAAGAGATTGAGATCAATATTTGCTTTAAGACTTTACTAATTATACTTCAGGTGTATAACATATCTTACTTCTGCTAAAAGCAGGAAAAAAATCAAAATATCTACAGTACCGTAAACTGGGTATTCTTTGGCCCATTTTCTTTAATTTTGAAAATTCTCATTCTAACATCTCCTAAGATTAGGGAGGTAACTTAATGACGTTTCTCCTTGTTAAAGTGCAATCCTTTGACTTTCTTTTGAAAGCAGTAAACACTTAACGTGACCAAGAATGATGATTATGTTTTCAATTCTTTGATGCCATCTAAGATTTTTCATGATTAGGGTAACTTTAGCTCATTTGTCTAAATTATTAATTAATACACGAAAGTATTATTGTAGCACTGTATTTAAGAAGCAGAAGAAAAGAACAAGGTATTACAAATACATCGGCAAAATTATCATTGTTTTTACTCAATTTCAATCGAACGACAAAATATCGTCTGATGAAAATATTTGTATTCTACTTGGGTGAATATGAAACATCTATAAAAGAACGCTACAAATTTCTGAATACTTAACTTAAAATACGATATTACAAACATAGGGGTGAAATCACTTTGTTCAACTTAGAGGCAAACAAAAATATCGTTCAATGAAAATTTCTCTAAGTGGATGAATACTTAACATCCGAAAATAAGAGCATCATATTCTTCATTGCGGTAGAATACTTTACCGGCAGTACCGCCCAGTTTTAGGAAGAAAATTCTTGCAATTCAGGCACTGTATAATGCCATCTTTTAGAACCTAGTGAGGGGTTAATCTTTCTTATTACATCGCACCGATTTTACACTATTTCATCTTTAATATTAGGCCATTAGCAATACAGAAAATATGGGCCAATGTTGCCCTAAAAATTGGGCCAATGTTACCCCACGCAATTAAACGCTTAATAGTTTGTGCGTAATTGAACAAATATTTAAGGCGATAGCTTATCAATACTCGCTAATAAATATGTCTTTATATTCTACTTACTTGTGCATTCAGGGTGTGTCACTTTAATGCAATGAACAAAAGTTGTGGAACTTGAAATATGATAAATGTTTACTTCCTAACAATTGCTTCCCACGTTCTGGAAACGAATACTAGCGCCAGTATTCATGTGTTCTCAATGTTGTAATACTTCGATCCACAACTTTTCTTACTGATAGAAACCATAATAACCAAGTAGAAAGAAATCAAATCTTTCTCTTCCTTTGGCCCAAAGTTGTCTTTAAAGGGCTAAAGTATACCCAGTTTACGGTAACAGAAATTACGTACGATCGACTTCCATTTAAAACCACTACCTAGCCTCAATCCCAGACGTTCAGCAAATCAGCGGTTCACACGCCTGTTTCCGTGGCAACACTACATTAAAATATATGGGAATGTAAATGTAGACCCTATACAAAACTATGAATACAATCCACCTATTTTTAATAACTGTCAAAGTTTCTGAATAATTTTGGAAATCTTTATCACAATGAACGAAATCGATTATTTAGAATACAACAATGCTAAAAGAATATAAATTCACATAATTTACACTGAAAAAAATGTAATTAAATTGCCAAATATCAATGTAAAATCATTTACCCTTTATTTTGTAAGTTGATATAATTTCCTTAGATTAAAGTACAATACTTGCTGTTTCTTTTACAAATTTACAATAAATTTATAAGAAAATATAAATTTTTATATTGATAAAAATGTAATTTTACACCATTTCATATTAGTAATTTTACTTTATAGGTATAAATTGATTTACATAGAGGAGTGGCAAACTGACTGCCAACGATTTCTGTAAATGTATCCATGAAATGTTTTACAGTGCAGAAGTTTTTTCTCCCTCTAATTATATGCATTTCGATGGATAACAAATTTGATCATTAGTAGCTCTACGCCCACATATAAGCTAGATAATAGTTACTTGACTAACTAATGGACGTAAACATAAACTTGGAAAAATTGAATAGATATTAATATCACACGAAATTGTCAACAAAATATGATAATATTATTTAAAAATGTAAACTGTAGGAAAATTCAAAAATGAGATTCATACAATCGTTCTCTCTCCCCACAAAAATGCTTCTCGCTATATCTGATTGTTTTTACTCTATGCAGATTAATATTGATACCGGAAGATGTAGTAGAATTCTATCACTTCCGGATTTAGTAGAAAGTTAGAGATGAAATATATTCTTGGTACACTTAACCGATTCTCGCTATCTATTACCGTTTTTGTTCTATAATATACAACATGGAAAATCAGAAATGATTGATTTCTACTACTTCCGGTTCGAATTTCCTCTCCATCGACGAGCTCAATTTTTAATTCTTGACTTTCCACATCCTGGCCAAAATTAATAGTGATCCATCAAATTGTTCTTCAGATTCTTTTTGTATCCCGGATGGATTGATATACGGCCAGAGTAAATATATAAGAGAAGTTTAGGTAATAAATAAAACTCGTCAATACATAAATACGAATTTAAGAACTGTTTTCAAAGGTGTCGTTATAGGCTAGAACTCTGAATGTGCCGTTGATTACGTTATACGATCTACTGCTCCATCTTTCAGTCACATGAAACATACATTTCATAAATAAATCAACTGCAAGTGTATTTGTATGTATCCAATTTGATTTATTTTCCCGTGCGACAAAATTGCGAATTAATCCTTTTTTACAAGTAATATAAGAGACTTGGCAAAGTTGTCGGAGGTATGGGATTCTCCTGGGATTTCTTTTGCATGCATCCTTTTTCCAGGAAAATCAAAAGGATATGCTGAACTAAATTAAAATATCTAACTAAACTAAATTAATACATCATAGGGCTAATCAAATACCGTGTCAAAGAACCGATGCACGTACTGTCCTTCGACAGACTTCCATGTAGGCTACTCCTGCGATACCTTGTTAAGTATTCTACGCAGAGATGAATAGAATTACAGGGGTACAGATAACAAACAAGTACAATTATTTATAATCAGATGGGTTTTAGATACTGATGTACTAGTTAACAGATAAAAATAATACACAACTCGCTGTCGCTACAATCCATAAAGTGCAATGGCTAACAACATGGAGCAAGTTCAACGTAATGATGCGTGCACAGTGCATCAGCTCTCAGGTATTATTTCGGGCTTTTTAAATCTGAGTTCAATACCTCTTAATATAAGTAGATCCTCAATTTTCTAAGGATGATGGAAAAATTGAATGAAATATTTCAGTTTTACGACTCACGATCATTCCATGGATTATATGGTAAATGATAATGAATGTAATTGTGGAATGAAGAAAATAGAAGGAAACAGGGCAGCAACGGAAAACCCACAATAGTTTAATTTTGAGTTGGTTTTCAGTATAACGTCGCTTTTAGCATTGAGGCTACATAATACTAGACTTACTGATTAACATGGAATTCGAACTACATGTGTTCATGGCGGAAATCAAACCCTGATCTCCCACCCCAAAGGCGCTTACGCTAACCGTTTAGCCAAGAACAAGCTCCCCAATATTGGTTGTCTTCCCCAAGGCTCACTTGACGCGAATCAAGCCACGAACCCCATGTAGCAGAAGGTAAAGCTCTATCGCTAAGCTACCGCGGCTCTTCATAATGATCGATGAAAAACAGAAAATGTATGTGATCTAATTGGGTGTAGAAACATGGACTACACACTACAGAGTCGCGTACGCTGACAATGCAACTAAGCAGGCCAATATTAAAAAAAAAAGCATTTTTTAAAGTTGCTACTGGCACCCATGAACTCTCAGACCAGACTCCACCTCTACCACGTTAAACATATTTTCCACCAGATCATCTTTTTGCTATCCATGAACATAATTAGGCCACCGGTCACTATAACACCTGTTGTCGTAGGCCCTACATATCGTCGCCATCCATTCATTCGTTTGCACACGATTTCCTAAATCACTCTTTCCTCTTCTAAACCCGCTCTGAATAGCGCCAGAGCAGGTCGCAACTATCATAATATATCCTGGTATTCTGTTTGTATTATCATATACGAATTACACACCATATTCAGATCACCTTCTTCTGTATGCCTAACCAGAAAATATATCATTAAATAAATATATTCTTATATCTATCTCCCAGTGTAACTATGAATGTTTATGGCCCCAGAGAACATGTTTCCTTCTATGTCTCACCCATCTTCCTAAGAGAATGAAATGACACTTTAAAAAATTAGCATACCTACCAAGTTAAGCTAATTCCCACATTGGGCATTTTCCCAATTAATAGCGAGAAATGTTAATATCATAATAAGTTCTCTTCTCCCTTTATGAGTCGAATTTTCTAAATTGACAAGCACTGTTTTTTTCTTTTGTTATCGAACAGAGTACTTAATTTCAGACAACCATCTTACGCTATCCATCATGTAGAAAATTAGGAAAATGAAATAATAATGTCGTAGGAATGGCCCTAATTTAAGCAATAAAACAAAACATAAAAATAGTGAAACAGATCTGCAATATTTTTTTAACTGAGTAGTTTAAAACCTGAGTTTGATTTCTGTATTTAAGGAATTCGAGAGATCGCCTGTGAGTCTTGGCAATTCATTTCAACACTTTTCATTTTCTCAGAATAAATGATTTAAAAAATACTTCATATCCCTTACTTCAGTGGTAAAAGGAGTTTTCGGGTCAATTTGTGCAATGGTAAAATGTTGTACACTGGGACAAAATGGTTGCTATTAGATTCGTATTGCCATGATAAACAATCATTTCTATGACATTTTCACCGAAACGTTATTCCTACGAGGGAAATAAATAAAATTTTACGAATTTAGGCAAGGCGTAGCAGTAGTCAAGTAGGTTGAAATTAATGTTAGTCAATTCGTATTGAGACACCCAAACTTTTACTAACCTCAGGTTCGATTCCCGGTGGGGATACACAGTCGAAAAGGTGTAAAATCTTCTTTAGGCTAACTATCCTGAGTGAAGTTTTCCTCATTCACACCAGGCAAATGTCGGGATGGAACCTAACATACAGGTTACAAGCTTCGTTCCCCTTCCTCGGATGGTGTGATGGCCGAGGGACGTAATCCTTCATATGTGACGGTCTAATATGGTCATATATATCAAAAGACCAGAAATCTGATTAATCCTAATCAAATTTTACCTGAGAAAAATTTGAGAATTGCTTGGAATACTCTACAGAATATAATATGACTATAGCGAACCAGTGATAGAAGTACTTCACTTTTAAGCTTAACGGAGTACACAGATGAGCAGTATTCGGAATATTCATACGTATATGGCTCTATACGATAGAATATGAAAGAACGCTGTACAATAAGGTTTTCAATTGGACAACCATATACGTTATTCAGAAATATTTAGTGGTCAAGGGGAAAGTAAATCATGATGATATGCTACTAACAAGGAAATTAACGATAATTTTCTTCAACTAGAGCAAACAAAGAAGTAGATAATTTCAAACGGGGTTGTTAATCTTTTATACACATTCACATAACCAGTGCTTTGTTAGCTTGTATTTGTTTCTTTGTTTTCTTCTTTATCCTTCAACACGGAATATTTGTGGTTGATATGTCTAGGAGTATATTAAAAGTATAAACGAAATGCATTGCCCTAATGTTAAAGGTTGATTTATACAGTATTGCTCAGTGAATCACACACTAGTACCAGGCAACGACGAACTGGAAAGCAACAAAAGTCCGTTACGTAAAAGCAACATTAAATTCAAAATAAACAACAAGCACATTGCGTGAAGCCTTGTTATTCCTATAAATACAGTATTGAATCTATAAGAAAATGTTACGATGCAATAGACATTTTTTTTTTTTTTTGCATATCTTGCGTATTGAAACTATATTTCAGAAGCATTTAAAATTCATTGTTTATAGCACTTTTTAAATTCACGTATTTGTGGCATCATTGACGTCGTCAAAATCATGAAAACAAAAGTTTCTCAGTTAGGCTGGAGTAGTTTTATAAAATAAAATTTTTTTCTCACTTTTTCTAACATTATTTTTGGATCCAAAAAATGTATAAAGTGAGTTTGCAAAATTCAATCTTATTAGTTAAATTTGTTTAAAGATTCATTTAGTAGAAACGGCAGCTTTAAGGGTATAAAAATATAGTCAGTGGTATTTTAACAATAGAAATGTTTGACATTTCTATTAGTGAAACATTATTATATTTATTAGCACGGACAACCAAGCAAGATATTCATTGCTCATATTTATAAAATATGCTACGAGAAAGAGTTCTACTACATTAAGAATCTTTTTAAAGTAGTCTTTCAACAATTACAATCAGAGTAGTACGAATGGAGTGAGGTTTGAGGGTCATATCCCAAGAAATCCCGACTTTTCCCTAAATTTAGTCTGTTTACGGGTGATTTTTTTAAAAATAATTTTTCCTCATATTGAATTTGAACGTACCTCAACCAATCCATCCCGAAAGTATTTCCTGACTACGCGTTTGATTATAAATACAAACAATTCTCCTTCAGGGATGTAATAGGGAGTACATGCAAGTGTTTGGCGCAAACTTAACTTTGCGAAAGAATAACGACGCAATAATGGGGGGGGACACTACACTATATTTTGAAAACTGCCAAATGAATACGTACAAAAAACGCCAGCATTACGAGAGTGCTGAATACTGTTCTTGACAGAAAACATAGCCATTTCTTTAGTTCAACATGTTTTTAATCACGTTTTATGCTTTCGAATGGTTCTAGCAGGAAATAGCATCCTTAATGACTATTAGGAACTTATATATATATATATATATATATATATAAGCTTAAGTAAGCGACTAAGCGACTGAAGAACAGCGATCCCTTAACTCCCTGGACAATTAATTTTCTGCTAATTTGATATGTAGTGAAACCAGAGTATCACTTAAGCTAACAGTTGTTATGTTTGTGGTATACTAAATTTAATATTTTACCGATGTCTCACCCAACAAAGTTATTACTAAGAATTTGTAATCCTTTCACCTAGATACAAGGAAATCCGAGGGAATATAGTAGTATCTTTTAATTCCCTCAAACTGACACATTATTTTTCAAATATCTCTAAAAATAATTGAAAACTCGTCCTGTCGGTAATTTATATATTTTCTTTCCTGGGGTATATTTGGGAAAGTTGAAATGAGCGGCTTAGGGTAACAATTGTATGTTATATTTAGTAAGTTTCTAGTAACCAGAAAAAATTCAATACTCCAATGCAATTTTTCAATCAATCTTCCCTTGCCATCCGCAGGGAGAATTTCTAAATTAAATTACCTACATACTATTCTGTCGTTCCGTCTCAATTTCACTGGAGGGGGTCGCGGTGGCACTCCGATAAATAGGCCTAGGCGTAGTTTAGTGAACTTTAAAATGAACAATTGCAATTTTCTAAATAATAATAATAAGAAGAAGAATAAGAATAATAAATAAGTAAAAGGTTATCGAAATAACTTTATTTTTAAGTTTTAACTTATTATTTAACAACAGGTCGGTAGCCAGCCAAAAAAACATAAGGGTGTCCGATAGAAGTTAGGGAGAGCTCAATCCAACAATAGATGTTCGTGTCATTGCAGACGAGTTAGACATACAACATATCCCTCTCACTCGGCGGTTCAATTCAATGATTAAGGTGAAAACGTTGTTACATCGGTAAACAAGGATTGATATTTGAAGGCTAGCAGTTCTCTGAATGTTCAAAATAACTGAGAAAGTCCTACAACAAATTATCATTCCGCACGGAAGGTGAGTCTGCTATGATAGTTGTAAGCTATCAACACTATATTTGGTCATGATTAATTTAAAACATTTAACAAGTACCACAAGAGCTTTTATTACTGGTGTAGTTTTATATGGTGGGAGTAATCCATCATATCTTTCTGGGGCAATAAGAATCTTCAATCCAGATCGTTACAAGAAACGCAAACTTGTGCACAAATATCCATTAACGATCAAGAGATCAAATGCTCTAATGTTGCACGAAAATATTCGTTCTGATGTATCGCAAAGGATGGTGCACAATCTCGATTAGGTCTTCTGACTTACCATGTATTTCATATTGGCTGTTATTTCATTCTGCATCTAGATCACTTCTTGAGCTGGAAGTTCTTTTCTGATCATGAGGACTGCTTTAATGGAAAGACGGTGACTATTTACCTTAACGTGATATTGCAGCAGAAATGACGCTCTGTGTAAGATATTTCACTCACACCCACCTAATAAATTCCTACAAATTTGATAAGATGTTTGCTATGCACATTTAGAGAGAGAGACTTAGTTTTTCTTTTAGATAAAGTTGCAGGGTCGCCAACACTTGCTGAATGACTAATACGAATGAAAATCATTAGTCATTTATTGCCTTACATAATCCAACGTTCCGATATATATCTTACCAAGAACTGTCTTAATAGAACTTAATAGAACAGCGTAGCATAAATGCTCTAAACTTCTGATTATTTTATATCTGAAGGCAGACGCAATAGCAAGTCAGAAGTCGAATAACTGCTAGCATTTATGAATAAAATAGGAAGATAACTCAGGAATAACTTATGTTATTAAACTGGGTGACTACTAACAAATTTTAGTGGACGGTTTTGATCCTTTCCGTAATGGTAAGATAAATTCAATATCTGAAATATGATTTTGATTTATTAAAAAATACTAACAAAATGAACACAAACATCAGAAACAAAATTCTAACGATTGCAATTATGATATAAGACCAAAGACATAAACATATAAAATTACTCTCTACAAAAGTTAGTTTAAAAGCTTCCTGCAGTAAAATAAACAAATCAAAGAGAACAAACAGAAAACTTACAAGAAAAGGCCTTCCAAATTTAAAAAAATCTTTGTTATATGTCACTAACAAAATAAAATATAAAAGAACTAGAGATGTTACCCTGACTGATATCGAAATATTGAGGCACACCGAGTCGGTAATAGAATGTTATTAATATAAGTGAGACTGGTTTCTGGGAGGGATTTTATAAATCAACAAGATACTAAGATGTGCTCGAGACAGATATTCGTGATATGAGACTAGAGTGAGACTTTCTGGAGACCAGAGCGAAATCGAGACATATACTTGTGATTCGAGATTACACGAGACGAAAACGAGCTCAGTCCCAAATAACTCTGTCTCGTCTTGAACATTAACATTATGTGTTGTTTTCTATGACTCAAAGTTGGTTGTATTGTTTCTGTAGAACATGCCCTAAATGTTCGAGCCATAGACCAACTCGGTTATAAATATAGATACGAAAAATGAAGAAAGTAGTTAGAAATAGGTTGTCTTTAATCTAAAATAATTTGCACTTTCAGTAACTTTTTGAGTTACTCTCTAGTAAGGAAATGTATGTTAAATTGAAAGGCAATTTCAGTTGAGAAGACAGCTCAATAATACCTAGATTACAATATAATCAGAATTGGTTCCTAACATTAACCTGTATTTAGTTCCCGGTTAACAGATGACACAGAAGGAGACTTATTTTTATGTAGACATAAAAGCAGTCATACTATTTTTGTTATCCATGTCAAAATAGTATAAAACCAGTTTTAAAGCGTCATTAAATCTTGCTAAATTCACATTCTTTTTTCACGCTGATTGTTACGAAGTGAACAAGAGAGTTCGTGCTCTTCGAAAACAGATAACTAAACAAACGCATACAAGAGGTTTACACAATATTTTAGTAATAGCAGTAAGAATAGTTTAGAAGCCTCGCAGGGTATGGTTGTGTTCTACTCTAGATACAAAATGGGCAAATTAAAGACTTGCCCATTTTTTTCTGTACATTTTACAATATTTGTATCCATTTAGTAAAACAAGTGTAGTTCTCTGCGAAATAGTCCATCCGCCTCCAGATACAGTGCCGCTTACAATAAGAAAACAACTAACAAATGCAAGCACTTTCGTAACTTTTACTATTCCTCTTACCTGACTTTCACTCGTTCTTCCTCACAAACTTAGGTAAATTCTCCAGTTGACCCCGTAAATTAATCCGGCGATACAGCACTTTACTCGCACTTCCATACATCCACTTGGTTCCAATTTTCCTCTACCGTCGCCGCGATTTTATCAAAATTAATGGCACACGGTAATCCGAATTCACCTTACGCGCTGGAGTATCTCAAGGGACGGTCCCATCCCCTCTCTTGTATATGTTGTACATCACTGCTATGCCGATCCCGCCATCACCAGCACACCCTTGCAATTTGCCGAAGAAATAGCACATTTTGTTTCGGGATCATCTGTCGACCGCATCTAAATTCAACTATGTTCCGCAATAGATACTCTGCTTACTTGGTGCATACAGTGGAAACTCAAGATAAATCCGCTTAATTTCCAAATGACTCCCTTCGGTTTCCCTCCCCGTCTTGTATCACTGTCTTGGAATATACATATTCTCTCCAAAATAGTGCCAAATACCTTGGAGTCCATTTTGACAACCATCGTACTTGGAGACTTCATTTAACGGCTCCCGAGAAAAGACATGCCTTTTTGGCTTCATTTGCTAACTCGCTTAAAACGAACAACCTGAGGCCTAAAATCTGCACTATTGCTATACACCTATAAGGTATTCGTCCGTCTCGCTATAACTTATCGACAACTAGCATGTCTCTGGGAATCTACGACAGAGCGGCACAAACTGACCAATATAACCATGATCGCCGCATCTATCATCTCCATCCGTCAATATATCCTCTGTAGGGTTCTTTCAAGAGTACACTGCAAGACCCTAACTCCAAAACTTTATCTGACTGTAAGCCAATTCACTAAATTTTCGCATTCCACTGAACCCACTCATATAACGATATTTCTGCAAAATTCAATATATTCTGTTTTCCAACTCGTTTATCTAGTGTCCAATTCTCTGGCCAGAGAGAATTCTTTACCTTCCACGGCCAGTCCATCTCCGGATGAAAATGAAAGACTTCGTTAAAAATATATTCAGGAAATAGCCTTCATTAACTTCTACAAACGTTTCGCACCCAGTGATGCCAACCTCTGGGGAGAGTAAAATTTAATGAGATTTTTTATGTTAATTCTTTTGGAAACGAATAAACGGTAACACATATATATTTTGTAATCATGACATTTGTCAACTTACAGTAAACCTGCAATTGATAGTAACTTGTAATTGATTAAGTATTCTTCAAACTTGTAGTGAATGAAGAAGTCATCTCAACATATACTTGCATAAAAATGAAAAATGGGTGGAATACACATGTACAAACGGAAGTCTCCTGCAAATGTATTGAGACATTTGTACACTTTTCCAACAAAGTTATAATACAGGTTTGCAGTACATACAACGACTTGCATGTGATATTTGCGAGTGTGTCACAAGTTCGATGCCAAATATAAAATCACAATCAAATGTACTTGCACTTAATTTTCTAATCCAAGTGTCCTTCAAGTTGCGTAATTTAAAACCATAGAAAACTTTTCTGGTTATTATGATACCAAATATCATGTCCCTTACAATCTAATATAATATTTCGTACAGTAGTGGATCTTAAAGAAGCTTGCCGTTAAAGGATCATCAAAAGAATTAATAACAGAGATCTACGGTATATTCTGGGAATGCAAGGAATACATGACTGACAGTCAATACATGACAGACAGACAATTCGCCTTTGTCTCCCTTTCCCTTACCAATAGTAAATTAACCCCAGACCAAATTGTCAAAACCCTCCCGTAATTTACGGACATGATCTTCAAATGCCTTCTCATAAGATTTGAAAGATCTTGGAATTAAACTACAAAGAACATCGTCTAACATTTCTTGTCAGATGGATGACTTATATGTTATTGTGTCATCAATTTGAAATGGAGATAAAGGAAACAAACAATTCTTCCATTAATGTGCTTTAATCTCTTCATTTCTCTCAGCTTATAGCTACAAAGAGAAGTACAATGTAAATCAACGACAACGATCGCATATCTCTTTGATTTGCATTATATACGTGTTCTAGTTTGCCCATAGCGATCTCGGCTTTAGCTGATTAGATTAGCCCAAAGATATATCTGACTATTTTCACCCTCAACACATATTTCAGTGCATTTTCTTCCACTTCTTGCAGGACAATTTCTTAAAGGAATAACAGACCTTCTGCCTTCTTTCAACGAGATTATAGGAGCTGACACGGTGCCTAGTTTTGGAAGGATTGATAAAGCTAATTCATAGAAAGGATTGATGGTATCTCCAGACGTAAATTAAGCTTTCTCTCTCTTCTTCAAAGTACAGGCAACTTCCTTGAATGTGATGAATTATGATTACTCATTCAGGATTTCGTTGTTCCAATGTACCATTTCTCAAGTTCGTACGATATCCTGGTTCTCTTTAAGCAGTAGAGAAGGCTAAATGAAGATGTTAAGTCTGTATGTTGTGTTCTAATGCACCGCATGAAGATAGCTATAATCCAGTGTTCTACGCTACGTGAACAAGTTGTCTCTTTGAGATTTTCAGCTTATAGATCCATGTTTGGGGATCTAAAAACGTCTGAAAGTATTATATTATCTTCTGGTCTCCAAAGTCATTATGGACACGCTAGATCACATAATGCCATGCAAATCGAAGAGAGGAAAACCTGTTTGAATGCTCAAAATTTGACTTAAATTCTACTTTTATATATAACTGAGATTCAATGCAGAAATTAAAACAGTAATGAAAGATTCGTTTGTTATCTTTCAATCACTTTGAAACTGCTCGTTCAACCCCTAAACCAATCATCTGCCAAAAGGTTAGATAACATTTTTGAAAGATCACTTCAAGATATTTCAAATAGTATATGAAAACGTTACAGTATCATACACGTATCTTAAGATTTTTTAAACGAAATTGAACTGGGGTGAGTCTACACCTGTTTAATGAAGTGGAGTCACGGGAGAGTGATATACACCATCAATGATGTGTTCAGCTCATTCCCAAAGAAAGCTGTGACTCTCAAATGATCCATAAATTGATACATTTTGGAGCCATCTTTAGTTTTTGAGAACTTTTGCGTCAGAATTAGAACTTAAGCATGAACACTGACGCTAAAAAATCGGAAACAAATATTCGCAATCTAATGTTTAGCAATTCTATTTCTAGTCGATTTTGATCATATCTTGGCTTTTATAATGATTTGAATCACCTTTGTCTTAAATATAGAAGGTCTGACATACCAATGCTTGCAGTTTCTCAACCTTCATAGTCAAAAATTGAAATACATTTTAAAACATTACGTTAGTTTAGTTTTTTCATTCATGTCACATTTAAAATAGAGATTTCACAATTATTGACCAATGAGAGAGACAGGTTTTATTAAACTTACAATATAACTAAGAAAGGTAAAAACTTATCGAGAAGGAATTTCGCAACAGTCTTCTCCAGGATAACATATCGTTTTAATGTAATCCCAATATATCGATTACCGTTTTGTGTTCCTGCTCACAAATATGTAAACATATTTGCAGTGCCATCTTAAAATCATATAAACCTTTTTGATTCCCCGTGTATCCCACGTTAAACAAATTTCTAAACGTATTATCCTTTTGATTGGAAAGGGAGAAGTAACTCTGAAAAACATAATCACATTTTCAGCATTTTCATTACTTGATTATTATATTATCTTGTAAAATGTTGACATAATGTGAATTGCCCTTCTCGCACCCGATGGTACAAATTACATCACTTCCTAAAATACAGAAGTCCTACCTAATATTCTTTATTTCTGAAGAGCAGAAGTAATGTTATCATAAGCTTTCTTTTATATGTGTATTTCTCTTTTCCGGGTATAAAGTGATCTAGACGGTTTTCTAGAAAAATTGGGAAATTTCTTAACTTTGAGGGCGTAGCTAGTTTATGTCTCTTACTTTTGAAATACTGCGTTTTAAATGAAAGCTGATGAAATCCCATATAGGTCAACATGTATACCTACTGATTAGACAAAACATGACCAGCAACTATCTTTGAAAGAAGTCGTCGTTGTGCCATAAGAGATACGAGGCATAGTAAAGCTATTCGCCATACGGTAGCAGGGGTCTCACTAGATTTATCAATGTGGTGATTGAGATTAGAATGGGTAAACCAGAGGTACACCATTGTGACAGATGCTAATTTGTAATGACCAGACGGGGGATAGCGAGTACCTCGGAAACAGAATGACTTGTCGAGTGTTCATAAACTGCCGCTTTAATGCCTTTAACATGGATAAAGGGTGGAGAAATTAGCATCAAAAGGTGAGGTGTGGAGCTGTCACATCTTTTTTGAAAATGTCGGACGTCACTGAAAATCAAGGTAGCTAGATCAGGCTAGGGCGCAAACTGTGGTACAATTAATAGCAAACTGTAACGTGAACAAGTGTATCTGAGCAGATAGTTTTCTTTACGCTTTTGGATATGGTTCTCCGTAGCCAACATACCAATGTTAACTACGGTAAATCGACGATTACGACTAAGATAATCAAGTGTTCTTTACCATTGGTCATTCATGAGCGTAATAGTGTCTGTGGATTGCAAAATGTTGGCCCCTACGTTTCGGTAGGCCATTGCTGATCACTTATACCTGTTCATGTCCGTTTCCAGCTGCCAATGGGATCATTCAGCAGTACAACGCTTCTCGGCACAAGGTCAACACTGTTTTTTTGAGTGGTTTGAGAAGCACACTGATGAATTTGAATTTGTATAATTTCCTTCAAACTCACTAGATCCTTACCCAATCGAACATCGAATGTTATTGAACGACAGATATGATCTCATTGCTTCTACCGTGGAATTTAGAGGAATTAAGTGACTTACATCTGCCTGTCTGGTGCGTCATGTCTCAGCCACGTACCAAGGTCTCATTTGATTTCATGCTCAGAACTACTGCAACTATTATCCAAGCTAAATGCCCACAGAGCAGATATTACGTATTACGTATCACAATGTCTTGACTCTTCAATGTATACTTTAACCCAAAACTTTACATCTGATATGTAGGTAATTAGTACATATTGTAAACATTTAGTCTTATCATACACTATATTAGTAAGAGATTTGTAGAGTTCTAAACATGACCCAGCAAAAAAATGTTACCATTGATAAGGAAGAGTTCGAAATGTATACACATTTAATATAACAATTGAAGTTGTGAACCAGAAATGCTAATTGAGATGAGCATTCTGTAGACCATTGAGTCCATGACAATTGAACACATCTCTTGCCGTATGGAGTGTATCTCCGGAGAAATTCATTGCTGAATATCATGAATGTCTCATGGTTTTGTTGCGTACACATACTCTTATAACATCCCTCATACACAGTAATTAGTCGAACTA
Source organism: Thermobia domestica (assembly GCF_964235325.1). Taxonomy (NCBI): domain Eukaryota; kingdom Metazoa; phylum Arthropoda; class Insecta; order Zygentoma; family Lepismatidae; genus Thermobia; species Thermobia domestica. Next base: position 60,086,599 of record NC_137463.1, read on the forward strand.
TGCTTTCATGATACTGTAGCGAATGGTAGTGAACCACACCGACCAACACATTGTTCAACATAAAGACGAAGCTTTTGTAGCTCGTGAGTGGGAAAGATCGCCGACTATTTTGAAATCTGCATCTTTTAATTTTGATATAAAAATAAGTGAATTTTCGAATTCTTGCTTCATATGTATGCTTTAGGATTAACTAATTCATATCGGACTTCCGAAGTGTAACATCAAAGCGATTTAATAACCGTGTCTATAGCAACAACTACCAGTCACGACACCTATCCAGTTTTATTAGAAAGAGGAAAAGAAAGAGTGAGAAAGAAGAGGAAATGTAGGCGAAAGGAGAAAAAAGTAAGAAGAAAAGGAGAAAGGAAGAAGGAACTAGAGATAAAGGATTACTGGATAATGATGGAAATATGGTAAAGAAACTTGGATAGTTATTACAAGGGTGATTCATACTCGAATGTTATTACTTGAAGATTGTTTCTGAAATGATCGTGACGAGACATGTTTCCTCATACTACTCCGACCTGCATTCAGGCAACTACTTAAGTACAACTACGCAACTCAAACTCCTTAACAAACTCCCAAACATCTTAATATACATACACTCCATTTAAACTTTCAAATTATTAACCCCGAGATATTAAATTTTTAGGTTGCAACACTTCACATAAGAAAACCGAATATATCACAAATTTAACTAACTGACCGCACATAATGATAACATTAATATTCTCAAGCACTTTATTTTGGATAGTAGACATTTAATTCGCGAAACAAAAGTAGAAATGAGTGATACACCGACGTAGAATTTTGAACGGATAATGATAAAGAATAGAAAGTAAAATTTAATCGCTCACTATTGCAGTGGGTTGAAATACGATGGAAAAATGTTCCCTTAATATTCAATATCAACGAATACTTACACGAATCGTTTCTCGCGACATCTCAGTTAGTAATTCAGATTCAAATGATATATATTAAACAGTTGCTATTTATCAAGTTCAAAATGAAGGGGAATGTTGAAAAAATTAAAAAGGAATATATCTCCAAGAAGAGAATAGAGAGAGAGCTAAAGAAGAGAAAGAAGGACATAGGGAGATCGGCGCGCCAAAAAGAAGCTAAGACACTAAACCACAAAGATAAGTGGTCGAATTTCGACATACAACAATCGACAGCCAAACATACGTTTATATACCGATAAAGGTGGGCTACTAAAATGCCTGGCCCAACAAATATATCTCCAAGTGCGTGACAAGTCTGTGCCCTTAATGGGATTTTCATAAAGACAAAGGTTTTAGGGAAATCCCACTTCTCACTGTATCCGCTCAAAACTCCATTGGAATCTCCGGCTCTACCGGAAGGTCAGTGTGGTCTCTTATTTTAGAATTTCTAAAAAAAAATCCGAACCCTCAGAAACTGAGAAGAGTTACGAGTAATGTGTGGAAAACTAGACTAAAGTTAATAAATACAAAAATCCTAACAGGGATTTGACAAAATTTAAAAAAATTAATACTAGTAAGTTGTCTGCCAAATCTTACTAGTCGCTACCAGTCCGCAAGGCTGCTAACCTTGAGGTTTGAACTAATTTCAAAACACTATATCTACTTAAGTGGAAGAAATGAAAATTCATGGACATTGTGGATTGTGGACGGTCTGGTACGGTATAACGAGATCCTACTGTAATGAATCTACCAGGTTATTCGATCTTATCGACTTCATAGTATTTGCGAACTGAGCGAACTTGGCTTAATCAGGTGACGTATTATTTTAAAAGTTGCAGAGTACTATAATAAGTATAAACTGAAGCCATACACTTAAATTGTATCAATTCTGCAAACGGTTATTTTATTCTGTGATTAACTGGGGGAAATATTTGAAATCATTTGCTACATGACTACCGCTCGTATCGCCAAGCTGGATGGTCAGTTAGTATGTCCGATTACTATTAAATGTCAGGCACAAAGAGAAAAGTACAATCCATCACTTTTACAGGACACACTCTCCACACACAAAATTCTAACGTAATGATTAATGTACTAATGTATTTATCAATATATAAATATAATGAATAACTTGTTGCAAAATTTACCACTAGGCACATACACTGAATGAGCAAAACTCATGGGATACCCACCTAATATCTGGTCGGGCCCCCTCTGGCCCTGCGGAGTGCAGCGATACGGCGTGGCAGTGAGTCAGCAAGGCCCTGGAACACGTCCGGAGGCAGTTGGCACCACACATCCTGCAGAGCGGCAGCCAATTGGGTCCTGTTCGTGGGTTGAGGATTCAATGCCCTGAGCTTGACCTCGAGGGCATCCCAGATATGTTCAATGGGGTTCATATCCGGACTGCGAGGTGGCCAATTCAGTCGTTGGATCTCACCTGCATGCTCGTCGAACCAGGCACGGACGATATTGGCGCGATGTGGGGCTGCGTTGTCATCTTAATACACAGCAATGTCGTCAGGGTGTTGAAACATGACAAAAGGGTGGAGATGGTCTCCAAGCAGCTGACGATACCGCTGACCAGTCAATGTGGCATCCAGAACGAGCAGGGGGCCCATTCCATGCCACGAAAATGCACCCCACACTATGACAGATAGGCCACCGGCCTGGACTGTGCCCACTTGGCACACTGGATCCATCGGTTCGTGCGGTGTGCGCCACACACCGTGCCTCCAATCTGCATGGAACAGTTGAAAACGTGATTCGTCAGACCAGATCACGTTACGCCACTGATGCAGTGTCCATCCGTGGTGATTGTTGGCAAATGCACGCCGAATTGTCCGATGACGCCGGGTTAGCAGTGGCACACGTGTGGGGCGACGGCTCCCATACCCGAGAACACGCATGTTCCCACGGATTGTCCACTGGGAAACGTCTCTATCTCGGCCAGTTTTGAATTCAGCCGTGATTCGTTGCACATTTGCTCCCCTATCTCGAATTACCACTCGTCTCAGGTTTCGCCTGTCTCGGTCATTTAGGGCCTATGGACGCCCGATATGGTGTCTGTTGTGGACTGTGACACCCTCATTCACCCATTCTCGGTAAACTCTCGACACTGTTGACCTTGGGAAGCCGAATTCCACAACCACTTCCGAAATGGAATGCCCCATGCGTCGGGCACCCACAACCATGCCCCGTTCGAATGCCGTCAACTCGCGACGACGTTGCATTTTACCATCGCACTCACACAGCCACTTCCAGCACTGTCTATCACACAACTGAGACCATCGCTGAGGCTACCAGGTGGCGTTGGGCACACGTGCTGTCCATCCACAAATCAGAGCCCTGCTATCCCATGAGTTTTGCTCATTCAGTGTATATGCATGGGTGTCCTGTCATTTATTCATACTCACTACCATGATATACATACATGTATACACACACACACACACACACACACACACACACATATATATATATATATATATATATATATATATATATATATATATATATATATATATATATATATATATATATATAATATTATGATTACACACATATATACCGGGTGATTCAATAAGAAAGTACCAGGGCTTTATCGCAATTAATACTGCACTTACAGCCTTCCAACAAAAAATTGCATTATCAAATTGTATGTATAGAATGCAAAAAAATAGTAGCGAGACCAGTAGCGTCTCGTGAATACTTTCAACGAAGGGAAACTTCAAAATTTGCAATGGAAAGTGGTTTAACTGTTGAAATCGTTCGAAATGATATTAAATGTCATGCAACTTTTAAAGGACAAACTTTGTCATGTACTTTTCCATTTAGCCGCTAGAGGCGTTGTTGCAGACTTGTATCTGACTACCAGTAACAGGCCTTTATCTCAGCTAATAACGCACATACAGCCGTCAAACAAGAAATTGAACTAAGAAATCGAATATGTTGAGTGCAATAAAAATAGTAACGACACCAGTAACATATGGTGAATATTTCCAACGGGGGTCATCTGCAAAATTTGACATGGAAGCAGGGTTTGGTTGCGCCTCCATTGAAACAACCGCACAATGGGAGAAACGTCGAGAGGAAACTCCCTCGCACCATCTGACTTCCACCTAGTAATGCGACTGTGTTGCTGCCAACGAGGAAGATATATGCCAAGGTTTTTCCACTCGGCGTTTCTTTCATTGTGCGCTTGTTTCAATGAAGGCGCAACCAAACCCTATTTCCATGTCGAATTTTGCAGATGATCCCCATTGGAGATATTCACGAAACGCCACTGGTCTCTCTACTATTTTTATTGCATTCTACACATACCACTTGGTGATGCAATTTTTTGTTTGATGGCTCTACGTGCAGTAGTAGGTGCGATAAAGGCCTGGTACTTTCTTATTGAATCACCCCATATATATATATATATATATATATATATATATATATATATATATATATATATATTCATTTTTCTATTACGTCGATTTATTTTCAGACACTTTATACTCAACCATTAGGCCCAACACTGTTCAAATCAGTCTTATTATATATTAAAATCAACCAATTATTATAGTACGATAATTAATACGCATGATTTTGTATGAACTGAGGTGGACAAACACCGTGCTCGTGGGTTTTCTCGGGGTTCTCCCGTTTCCTCTCACTTTCTTCATTCCACCATTTCACTCATCTCTCATAATCACCGTCTCCTTTAGCCTAACCGGCATAACCGTGGGACGTAAAACTTAAAGATTTTATTTCATTTCATTTTTGAACTGATATTAGATCCTTTGAAAGCAAACTACAGTATATTTCGTTTCACGGATTCGAATTATTTTGTATGCACTGAAAGTTCAATATCATTAACTATCCTCTTAACTACATGCAATCATATCTTCCGAGATTGTCAACAATGCTATCGTTCACCGAACCAAAGGAAGAGAGAGTTTTGAAACTGCAGCCTGACAACAGAAAATGCAATATAGACAAACTTCAGGTTAAGGAAAACACGAAAGTTTACTATTATTAATAATTTGATTACTGGACTATATAAATGATTGTGCTATTTATGGAAAATTAATTTATAATGTAGTTCGTCTAAATACCTATTCATAATGGCCAGAAATAATATTTACTCATCAATTTTCACAAAAGATAGGTAATTTTTGGATCGACTGAATCATTAAGTTTTGGAGTTACAAAAACTAGCGGCGAATAGTTCTCAACAACACAACAGATGGCGTTGGTAGTACGAAACTAACTTTGCACTATTAAATAAGTATTTTACTCTGCCATTGTTAACTATAAGCAATCTACTATGTAATCACGGTAAGGAATTACTATGAATTTTCGTTTCGAATCAATTTGTCCATTCCAATTTGTCCATTTAAACTGACCACTCATTAAACAATACACTAAGGAAATCGATCCGTAAGGAAATCGATCATACTTTCACTCATACATCACTTCTACTGTCAACGTACTAAATCACACACGTATACATGCTGCATCCCACATAAACTTAGAAACCAAATATTAATACATACCACTACACATGTTAAATCATCTTATCACACAATTGAACTACACGGAAATCAAACAAATTACTGAACTTCATCATCCTAAACCGGCTCTATGCACTATGAAAAAGAAATGGAATGATCAGAGAACAATGGCCCACTTATTAATTAAATAATGTTTTTCCAATTACAGAATTACTTTCAATGCCCTGAAAGAACGTATTGAAACTACTAATGACAAGAGTAGGTGAAGAACCGTCACGAAAAATCATTCAACTCATTTCCGCTTAACCTTTGGTCAACTCAAGATTAAGGGAGAGTCAATGTTCTAAGTTACACTTACATTGTGAAATTCAGTTTAACTATAAATAAACCTACACCTACCGCCATGTTAATAATAATAATAATAATAATAATAATAATAATAATAATAATAATAATAATAATAATAATAATAATAATAATAAATTCACATTTCCTACATACACAGACAGAAGCTATGTTAGGATAGGCCTAACGTAACCTAACAGGAAGTTTTAAGGATAACAGGAGTTATCAGGGGAAACACTAATCTTCAAAACTGGCTTCGTAAAGATCACTCACTAAGATGAATCCTGTCCATTATTATTAATGTTTACCAACATGGCGTCGATTGAGTCGAAGTCTATATCTCACTAATTTTCTGATTGTTTTAAAATAAAAATCTAATATTTTTGGGACTCTCTATGCTCACAATTGATTTATATCTTAACTGAAACTGATTTTACCTTATAAGACAGCATTGTCGTTGAAAAATCCCTATATATATCCGAAGCAAACTAACGTGGTGTTGCTTGAAGCTTTCCCCAGGTTGAAAGTGACAAGCGACGCGACATAGTACTACAGCGTCGGAAATAGTTAAAATGAAAACAAAGTTTTTCAGGCAGAATATATAAAATGATCACTTTTCAAAAAAATTAAACTACGTACTACATTTAAGAGGTTGAATTTGAAACGTATAAAACATGGAAAATTTTAATTTTTATTATGTTAATAAAGGGATATAAATTTTTCATTAAGATTTGTGACAAAACACGAGAAAGAGCTTCACAGTCTGAAATTATTGAAACCGGTTTTATAGTGTTACAAAAATTTCACAAAAGTATCAGAAATGGATCGAAAATTCCCATAGTATTGTCTGCAAATACTGTAAGCGATTTTGTACGCCTTGTTTTAGTAGAGAAATCACAAAATTTCCACAGAATTCAGTAAATTGTATACTGATGGAACTTTACGAACTATATTAAAGCTCATTTCTGTTACCAGTTTCTTCGCAAGGAAACAATGGACTTTAGTAAGTGTAAAACTAAAATGTTTTGTATAGTGAAAAAAGAATGCAGACAAATCTAAAAGAAGAAAATTTCGAAAACCTGCAATATACAATATACGTTTGATATATTAAGCAGAATTTGAAAACCGATTTTCTCACCTTTTACCTAAGCAAATTCTCAAAACGCGAATTTCTTCAAAAATTGGAAATCTTAATATTGTAAATACTGCGCTCTTTTCTCTTTAGCAACAGAGTTTTCTCAAGCACCGAAACACTAACTTTCTCCTTTTTATTGAACTGATTATAGCTAGTTTCACATGACCAAGTTAAGCAAATTTCCTGATCCAAAACTTTACTTGAATATTGAATATTACTTGAATAAGGAAAACTAGACTTGAATATTAAATATAATACCTACATTATTCTTTCAAATGTAAATTCTTTGAAAAGCTGAAATATACTATTAGTTGTTTGAACTGAGTAATTTATATGCCTAGTTTGATTCGAAAGATTCGAGGGAAATCAACCCTGGGCAAAAGATTGGAATCTCCTTTCTCCTTTTTTGAATAAATGTTTAAAAATCCTTTCTTATTCTTTATTTATGTTGGAAAAATAGTTTTTTGGGTGACTGGAAGAATTTACCAGTTATCGACTGCAACAAACTTGGTATAATTCAACTTATATTGATATGCAAATTGACATAACATATTTTTTAGTGAAAATTCAATTATTAGACGGTAAATTAAGAGAAACACTGAATGTTGAGCAACGTAGGTTATCGCTAGGGCGATTTCGTGTCATTCGATTCGTATTACAAGTAGGTCAGTAATTGATATGGGTTTACCCAAAAAAGAAATAAAAAAAAAATAAAAATTATGATTATGGAGGCCCTCTCCGCGGTCAACGCTTATGCCTTGAATGCATATCGTCCTGGTACTACACCGGTGGGAAACCACCAAAAGAACGAGCTCACAATCGTTAAAGTACAAAAATAATCATTTTATTTCCGTGATTTGTGGAAAATTCTCCAGATGTCGCAGTAGGCTAATCGGGTGTGAGTCGATTTTTATGGATAAGAGAAACAATAAATAAAAAATATCATGGTTTCCCGTAAAATCAACATTTACCCCAGAAATTAATGGAGATTCGGGATGTACTTTACATAATATTGTGCACATTCAGAGATGGGAGAAAAATGCCGACCAAATACATGGAAACCAGGCGACCCGCTATAGTCGAGGCTGTTTTTCGACCATTATCCCCTATTTCTCTGATTCTCAAGCAGTAATATAAATGTAACGTATTTAAGCAAATATAAACGATTGTCAAGGAGGAGATATTCAAATTGTAGCCTATCAAAGCAAATTCTATAATGTTTGTTAACATGATTAGCTATTTCTAGTACCAATACTCACTGGGAAATTTTACGAGATCATTGGTAGTTGAATATTCTAGAGCAGTGGTTTTCAAGATATTTCGAACTAGGAAGAAACGACTTCTTCATTAAGTCAAAACGGAGAAGATATAGGAAACTCAACGTACTGTAGCGTCAACTCCGTCTTGTAACGAGCAGCAGACCTATGCAAATCGTCAAATATGCGAGGTAAGTCGATTAAGTGCCATCTTATAGCCAGTATCAGAATTAAAGCATGTTCTAGAAAAGCACTGCTGCTTGATCACGTGTCTGAAAAATTCAAGTAATAAGTTCTATGGTGCATGACACGTGTTAAAATACGGGAAACAACCGAGATTTACACCGTTCCAAAGTTTGACAAAGTGAAATATAGTGCTCTGATGTGTTTTTAACTATAGTTTTCTACTTAAAATACAGAGCATTTAGTTATGCACAAATAAAATTAGCGCATTCTATTTATTAAGAAACCCGGCTAGATTAAAATAATTAGAATTATTTTAATTTGAAATTGCGTGCCTTTTTAGTGTATCTCTATAAATGGGGAAAAGAAAATATAGACGATGAGTGCAGAACATTAAAATAACAATGAAGATATCTATGTTTCATAATCGACTAAAGTAATAAGAATTAGACAATGTATGAAATTTACAATGAAACAATATCAGTCCTCAAAAATATAATTCAAATATAATAAAAAAAAAGTTTCACGCATATTAATACATGAACACAAGATCATTAATATCTGCAAACTGAGACTCCATTACTTGTAAACTCTGGCATTAAAAAAGCTTTGAGAAGAAACGGGAATCATTGTCATCCCTTACATAATATTCCCGTAAAAACCCTTGATACAGCGTAATGAATCTTTACTGTTAAAACATCGTCCTTACTAGCCTATAGAAGAATGTTTTATGTTTAGATGGAAGAATGTTTAGATCCTGTTACTCTCCTCCAACGTAGTTGTTGCAGTGGAAACTGCGATGTCTGAGAAAAGTTATAACGCTGTTGGGCTGATAAGATACTTCCGTTCGTAACGACATATATATTTCATAGGGTATTTATATATTTAAAATCGGTCGGATATAAAGCAATTTCATTTCTTTTATTTCACAGCTTTTTGTTTTATCCCTTGCTTGCCGCTTATTTTTTTTTGTGGTACTGCAAGGCTAAAATCACGTTTTGTAGATCCCACATCCGATTATCTCATTTTCCAACTCATAGAAATTACCAGAATACACCCATCATATTTCATTTAAAATCTTACAGATCGGTAATCGTTTTAAAGGAATTCCAAGTATTTTTGATATACTCGTGTTCACGAAGATTTATAAAATCAGCAGTAGAACTTCTCCTAAACGTTTTACCAGAATATCTGTCTGTAACTTTTATTTTAGTCTTATTTCAATTACTTATAATATATCCTTAAAACATGACAGAAAAGATTTGAGGTAAGGGAAGCTGCTGAACTTATTGTAATGTACTGTATCATGATTCATTGACTATTTGGTACAGTTGATGTGTATTTCATATTACATTTTTTTCTTATTATTATTATGCTTTATAGTGTTTCTGTAACGGTAGCATCGAATGGAAATATTCTATTTAAAATGAAAGAAATGTTTCGTACAGTAAAATTAGCCACGGACACCAAGTTATCCATTTCTAAATTAATAGAAAATAAAGCAAAATGAATTTTATTATAATAACGTAGTAGATTTTTGACAAATAACAATTAATAATGTTTCTGGGCTATGATTAATAAGGTTTCACTTCATGAATAAGAACCCATTGTATTTGATACTATTTAAGTGTACTTAATTGCCTTGTATCGCAGGAAAGGAGTAAGAATCTTACACTATAAAGCATTACGAGTATGCGGGAGCGTAACTAACGGCCCCGCAGACCCGGTCGTGCAGGGGGGTCACAAAAATTTCCTATAACATAGTAAACCTGAGTACATATCTTGGTAAACTTAATATAATAAAGAATGCTTTAAAAATGTCATCGTTGGTTGTGATTGTCAATAATCCACAATTTGCTGCCCTTCTAAAAATCTAAACGAATTCCTTGCAAGGGCTTTTCCGTATTCACCCAGTTCTATTGCAGACCGTTCTCCATCTTTGTCGTCTCAAAAAGTTTTATGAGCACCAACCATTCCTTGAAGTCAGTAGACCTTTCAAATAGAATATATAAGAAATTGCTGAGCTTCTGATAGTATAAAACTCCGTCATTGCTAGTAAAATCTCGGATTTGTATATCGTCGTGCAACTCTATCTCACTTTACCGGTCGCAACAGAATCCATCGAGTGGTGGTTCAGCAAATTGAAACTTATAAAAAAACATATCTGCGCAGTACCATACCACAGATGAGGTTAAGTTCAATGGCGTAATTCTCCACCGAAAGTGAAGAAACCGGCAATATTAGTATGGGAGGTGTGATGAACGAGTTTCTGTCAACAAAACAACAACGTTTTGGAAGTTTATTATGGCTGTGACTTCTGGTGAGTTCTCAGTTAATTAGAATATTTCTTTAGTGAATAAGAATACAATTTAGGAAAGTAGAAACATGCTTCTCGTCTTGGATCAGAATCTAAGGGAGCCCTTTTAAATTTAATTGATTCAATTATTATTTTTACAAAATATTATTATTATTATTATAAAGATTGATATAAGGGGCCATTTTTAAATATTGCGGGGGCTAATGAGGTCCTAGTTACGCCACAGCGAGTATGTATTCAAATTGTGCCATTGATGCTACATAACCTGGCTATCCTTGAATTTAAAGCAAGAAAATGAAATTAACAAACTAAAACAACATTATGAAAGAATACGATTAATTACAATTATGGTTGCAAACTCCTCTGAACAGAAGTATTCAGAATCTACTGAACGATTAGAAATTGTTAAAAAAAAAAAGAACACTTTGCACACTTACAAATGGCAAGACTTTAAGTTTTTACAGAATGTGTTTAAAGCCTATGGATGTTGTACAAAATTTAAAGTTTCTCCCCCCCCCCCCATATTTTTTCTGGGACCATCTACGAAAAAATAAAACCTAACCTTCCATTACCCCATTAAAGGTCTAATTTTGAAAACGTTATCTTATACACATTCGACAATCTCGTCAACGAGGATAAGTTCCAATTTAATCCTCAGGATTTCCATTTCGGAATACGATGTTTTATAAATAATTTTTAATATGGTTAAAAAATTTTACAATACGTAGAAAGCTTTTCTTAGATGCGTTAATGAGTAAATCAGACTATGTAACATTAGAATATGTATGTCCTAAATCTGAACAAAAAGCAAAACCTAGGAATTTTTAGATTTGGATTTCTAATATTAACAACAAAAATCTGATAATATACTATAATTGTGTAATGAAAATGGAAAAGGCTGAAAGTGCCACAAAGTAAAATTTCCAGTATTCAATAAAAACTTTCTAAAACTGTACTTTATCCTTTAAAAATGTATCCTAGCGACTGCTCTAGACACTAGTAGGAATTTTTCTGGCACTTTGGACCTTCTCTAGGTTATTGGCGATGTTGTTTACAACACATTCCATGCAAAAAAAGCGATTTTGTATTTTTTGGCACTTTCATCCTTTTCCATTTCTCCTACACAATTAAAGTATATTTGCATACATTATCACTAAGGTATTGATTAACCACGGATATAGAATTACCTATTTCTGTTGATAATTTGTTTTCTATATAACTGAAAGATGATACCCTAAATCACGTATTGGATATATGAACAGACCTGCAAAGATACGAAGTATTTTTTATATTTTTAATAAACTATTGTAAAACCATAAAAATTGTTTCAAGTTTTCCATTAACAAAATTGTTTCTTGTGGTTTATTTGTAATTTTATGAAAAGATTCTCTCTTCCTTGTGACAAAATGTAGATTAAACTTTTTATCATGATCTATAGTTTTCAAACGTAATAATTATACGGGAATTGAAAGATAATATAGTATTTTTTAAAAGTGATAGGATTTCTTCTGAATTATTATAAATTCGAGAAAGAATCTGATTCACTACTTTCGAATACAAACAGGAAATATTCACTTCAAAAATTCATGCTTGCTTTTCTTTCTGTAGATGTAACTTAATCTATATAACGTTGTAGTGTTAGATAATACCCTCTGACTTAAGGGGGGATGTCCGTGTTTTGGCCGCTTACGAGAAATTGCCAACTCATGCTTTGCTACTACTTGCAGATGTTCAATTTTTGGTTGGTAGATATGTGTAGAATTTCGGCATCTCCATGTAAAATTTTCTCGTCTATCTTACCTTTTACGTATGTGGCATATGCTCAAATTTTTAACACAGCTCTAAAAGTGATCAGTATGCGTTTGACAACGCCCATATCAATGTCAGGACTTTGGATGGACTTGATACTTTTCATGCTTTAGGTGGAATAAAATGCATCGCTCCTCAAAAAGATGTATCAGCAGACGTTCCTGTACCCCGTGGTACTTCTCAGAAGACAGTGAGTGGGAAGTATTCAATACCAGTGCTTAGCTACGGCAAGCGAAGTCGAAACGGGCTTGGGAAAATTGTTGTTGAAGATTATTCCGACTTTGCTCCACCTTAACTTTTCGGTTCTCACTCAATTTCTTGTGGCTCAGTATATTTGTTTCAAACACAGAAAGTATTCCTGGGTGGAACGGATTTATGCACCGTATTTTCAACGATGAATCTAGAGAATACGTAACATCTTATATTTTAGCACTGCCCTTTGTAAACATTGATCCTAGTAATTCTTCTGCCCTTTCATTTTTTGCAACACAATGTGTCAAATTGAAAAAGATTGATTTTGTGACGTTTGATCAACCACTATATCTCAAAGCTGTTGAGATTTTGGCTAGTGCAGGGGAAGAGAGTTACCTAAATAACATCATTGTTTGTCTTGGCGGATTTCACGTACTGATGTCTTTCCTGAGGTGTATGGGAAAATTTATGGAAGGCAGTGGAATCGAAGAACTTTGGAAAACTGTGTACGGTTCTGCTACAGTGCCCCATTTGTTGTTTGGGAAGGCATATGCTCGTTCAGCACATATACTAACACAAGCTTTTCTTATGATAGTTCTTGCAGATCAAGATGTGATCAAATATTTGTTGAATGAAGGAGTGTCTACTGTTTATTCCAAGTTAATTTCAGGAGAGTTGAGTACAGAGCAATCTTCATCTTCATAAATCGTTCACGTAGTTTGAAGCATATATTGAGATTTTGAAGGAAGGAAATAGGACTCCAAAGTTGTGGGTGCAAGAATTGTATTTAGTTGAGGTTGTTTTCCGATTCCTCATTGCAGAAAGAACTGGGGATTGGCAAATTCATTTGAATGCAGTATGTGAAATGTTGCCCTATTTCCATGCAGCCGGCCACTTGTCCTACGCAAAAACAGCTTATTTATATTACCAAGAAATGAAAAAGTTAAAGAATAAATTGGATCCAAAGGAATTTCAAGAATTTTGCAATGAAGGGCTTTTTACTGTAAGAAGATCAAATAAATTTTTCTCCAGAATTTCCCCTGACATGTGCATAGAACACACACTCATGCGAAATATGAAATCGATAGGTGGGCTCACTCACGGGAGAAATTTGAGCGAAAATACGTTACTAAAATTCATTCATGGTGCTCCTAAATTTTTGAACATCAGTGAATCTTTTCAGTTGTTCTCTGGCATTTTAAAAGATAGTAGCGAGCAGCACACTTAATTGAGACTAAGCCGTAGAGGAAGAGACCTGAAAGAGATCGGAAAATTTGTCGAGTGGATTCGAAAGCATTCACCATTCAATCGCCCTGAGGACAGCGCGCTCGCTTGCGTAGCCACTGGGCTCGTTGCAAACGATACTGTGAATTGTGACAAAGCTTACGAGGTTGGTTTGAAATCGTTGAAGTCTGTAAAGAGTTGTTTCTTTGATAATGTGAAGTTGAAGAGCACGGACACAATCAAGCCAATTTCTGTCAGTAAATGTGGGATTTCGATTTCAGAAAACCCAGTCTCTGTAAATCCACACCAGCTTATTAATCTAGTTGTTTGTGCCTCACAGGGAAGTTGGAAACTGAAAGAATATTTCAAATTTGAACTAAGTCCGTTTTCAACTTCACTTTTCGAAAGTGATTACACTATGAGGAAAGGTACAAAATACAGTATCCTAAAATAATTCGAAAAGGGACTAATTTAATTTGAAGATCTGCTACCTTCCTCTAGTTATGTGCTTAGTTTTGGAAATTTAATATACTCCATCACTTGGAATAAAGGGTCGACATTTAGCAACCTTTTTCCAATACTCGACATACGTGGTGGGTAATTTCGGCAAAAATGTGTCAGTCGTTTTCGATGGATACCCGGAATACTCTACAACAAAGCAGATGAAACATCAGCGAAGAGTCAAACGAACATCACCTGACATACTTATTGAGCCATCTATGTATTGTACTCTAACCCAGACAGAATTTTTGTGCAACTATAACAATAAGAAAAGGTTAATTGTTTTTCTGGCAGATCCTTTCCTTCGTTGTGGGATCAAGACAAAAGTGGCTGCCGATGATGCTGATGTAGACATAGTGAAGGATGTAGTATCCATTGCTAGAGCTAGTGGAAATCCCACCATATTAATTGCAAAAGATACAGATTTGTTGATGTTATTAATAGGTATGGAAGGAATAGAGTCATTAAGTATTTATATGAAAATGCCAACCAAACTTTTTGATATCAGGACATTGCAAGCACACTTTAAAAACGAAAGATAAATATTTTTATTTTTACATGCCATGACTGGATGTGACACATCATCATTCTACCGGCAAGGAAAAAGTAGTGCCTTGCGTTTACTTACGAAAAACATAGAATTACGCGAAAAAGCAGAAAAGTTCAACTTGGGTACTACTACCAAGGATGAAGTGAGGGCTGTTGGTGAAGAGATCGTGCTGCATTGGTACGGTCTGAACAAATACAAAAATTTGGATGAAGGTCGACACTTTTTCTATATGTGCAAAGTAGCTAAAATGTCCCTGAAATCAAAGTTTGAAATGGCCAGTCTCCCACCCACTTCCAGCACAGCACACATGCACATATAGAAGGGCGTACTACCAAGTACAACGGTGGATTGGGAATGACGACAATCTGGCAATAGAATGAGGGTGGAGACATAGTAACGGCGTTTTGGTACCAATACATTCTGAAGCGGTTTTTGCACCACCTGAAATTCTTCGCATGATTTCCTGCAATTGCAAGAAGGAATGCGCTAACAATTGTTATTGTGTAAAAAGTGGGTTCCTTTGCAGTAACATACGTCGCTTTTGTAATAGTATTTCATGCAGAAATTCGAAAAAAAACTGACGATCAACAAGACGCTCAAGATAAAAACGTGATATTCTATTATTTCGTGTAAAGTGAATGCACTCTAAAATACAAGTTTGAAGAAAAACTATAGATCGTGTTCTCGTATCACTGTGTTTATTTTAATCTCATATTTTGAATGTTTTTATCAAGTTAGGAATATATAAACTGTTACTATCATAAAAGTAAATTCTAAAGAGAAATCTCTGAAAAGTAATAATTAAAGTACACTTTCGATTTTATATTTCACCTATAAACTTCGTCTTAATTTTGCTGCATATATGAAAATGCTCTCTTTTGTTGCATTGTTAGTGCATAGTAAATGTATAATTTAACACATTTGAAAACCGAGTTGCATGTATATTTCATGAATTTTAAGTGCATAAAAATCCGATGTCCACTTATGACAGTTTCGGCATGTGGGACTTTCATCCATTTGTGTGGAAATTATGACCGTTTCGACGTGTGAGGTTTCTCTCCATTTGTATGGGAGTTATGACCGTTTCGACGTGTGGGGCATTTGCCAATTTGTGTGGGAGTTATGACCGTCTCGACGTGTGAGTTTTTTGTCCATTTATGTGGGAGTTATGGCCGTTTCGACGTGTGGGGTTTTTGTACATTTATGTGGGAGTTATGACCGTTTCGACGTGTGGGGGATTTGTCTACTAATCACCTTGTCAGCTTTGAATCATAAGCGATTTTCTTTTTTATTTTCAACGTGTGAAACTTACAAGACGTGCAATCACGATCATTTCAAAGTATGGGGGATTTGTCCGATTGTGTGGGGGTTTTGTCCATTTTTGTGGCAGTTTTGACAATTTCTGCAAGTGGGAGGTTTGTCCATTTGTGTGGGAGTTGTGCCAATTTATGTGGGGATTATGACCGTTGCTATGTGTGACTTGCCAAGTTGTGTGGGAGTTATGACCGATTGTGTGGGTTTTTGACATTTCTTGAGTGTGGGAGTTTTGTCTGTGGGAGTTTTGACCTAGACCTGTTGGAAACTACTGAAGGGATTCGTTTAATTTTTATAACACGCACTCTACACTAGCTAACAATGCTAGTGAACTAGGATTATTTTATTAGGTTACATATGAAGCCAGTAATTAATTTTCTTTTTTAATTTTCGAAGAAATTTAAATAATGTGATCTTCTATATTCACAAAGAGATATTGAGAGAAATAAAAGAACTACGCAATAATTCTAGTTCGGTCAGTAGAGGTGTACATAGGTAAGATTTGTGTAAAATTTGGCTAGTTTAGCACCAGTAGTTTGTGAGAAAATGGTACATAAATGCCCAAAAATGCAATTTTGAGAAATTTAAGGTTTAAAATTTATAGTAGATTTTCATCAATAAGGCGGAACACAACATTTAGAAAGCACCATAACTATATTTTTGTATTCTTCATCACTCCTACACATCCTTTTCATCATTCTTGATTCCTTGGTGAACATTAGGATTGCCAACTCCGATTTTGTTATTCGCTTTCTGTCCACGTTTTGTAGGAGTTTGGAGGTGTATGCACCGCTTAAAATTCCCACATTTTCCAGAACACTAGTATATTCTTCATGGTCACTATTAAAGCACAGAACAGCATCATACACTGCAATTTATATGATTTTAGAACCCGCAAATGTAGTTTTTGGGCATTGTTGCCATATGAGAGCATTAAAACTTTCATTAAGGATATGTGTTTTGCAATGCAAACATTTTTCCAGAAGGGCGGGATCAGCATAAGCTCTGTATATATGTTTGATAGCATGCATCACTGCAGCAGGCAATGAATGCTTATGTTCATAATGTTCTGCAGGTGCTTGAGATCTGTTATACTCACACTAGGATTTTTCTCATTTCGGAAAAAGCATATGAGTTTGTTTCTCGTCAGTTGAATATTTATGGACAAAGATGCCTACACCCTTTTCTTCGTCTTCTGTAGATTGCTAACTTTTCCCTGATTGCTTTCTCATAATATACGTGTAAGCTTTCAATTTATCTGGCAGTAAGTTTACAAATACAGACTATTAAGGAAAGGAAAGAACTGTAACGCAGAATAGTAAACAACAGTTAACAAAATGATGTATGTATTCTTTTTCGAAACGACAAAGCAAAAATATATTTACTACATCATTACAGGAGAGTGGGATGATCGAACAATGTGCAATGAACGCGAAAACTGAAAACCGATATATTTAAGCCTGAAAATATAACGGAAGTACACAATAATTATCATTTCTCGAAGGGAACCTGATATCGTACGAATATGAAACTTCCCGCAATGAAACTTAAAAGACCGTAGACTCTAAAAGTGATACTTTTCCAAAATCGAAACTTTTGTTCCCGAATACGGACATGCTCCCTTAACTTTAGTTAAAATACCATTTTCTACAAATTACATTTTTTAAATACCATGAATTTAGACAACAAACTGCTATGTTACATAGCACAAATGATGACAAATTGATGCTACTCAACCTGGTGCTTTAAGAGGATAATTTCCAACTTTGGCTCAAGCACTTGCAATTTCTGGGGTAAAGGAAAGATATATCTTGAACTAAGGTCATTTGCACTAAGGATTTGTCTCCACAGCGTTGTTGTTTGGGCCATTAAATGTCAACAAGCACGTATCTACGTATATCAATAACATGAAACACATCTTCGGAATCATTAAATTTATAGATATGCTTCCAGCCTCTAGTTGTTAGTAACTTTCCAACATAAATAATAACATTAGTCATTTAGTTCAGTCATATGGGATGATGGGAGGTAAAATTCTCAATAAGAACACTGAAGCACTCGAATTCAACCACGTAAAAGCATATCGATATAATATGTGATACATTATTACAAATTCCAAAATCTTTTTGGCAGCCATAGCTTATCAACTATAGGTTGTAATTCATTTCTAGTTATGCAGCGTAACCAAAAGAATCAACTAATTTGTAGAGACCTCAAATGTTCTTACGTTATGGAAAGAGCAATCTTCAAAATAGTCACTGGAGTGTTATTTCGAACCTAAACAACATCCCATGCTGAGCCAGAGCAAATATTCCAGTTTTATGTTTAAAAGCTCCGATCATATGATAAAATTTAATGTGTGGTGAACTGACATGTTCGGGCATCGTAAAGATTTATCTTCTTCCACTTTGCAAGATTGGTACCGTCACTTCCTGATCGCGTTGATCGTGTACCCTGAAAATCATAACATTAACTAATGTACTTTACAGATCAGTGTCAATTATTTTTGATTAAATGTGTTGCTTGGCTCATGTACAATTCTACAAATTTTTCCTCATTTTTCAACCCTTGGTAGTCACAAGAACACACCAATCATATTTCGGGTAAAATCTAACAAGAACGATAATCATTACAAAGTGTTAAAGGCATTGCTCATACTCATAAATTCATACAAATTTCTTCTTTCTGAAGATATATCAATCAGCTCAAAATTACGATTTAAAAAATTGCGCGTGAACGTCTTTTAATGTATTATATCTGACTGTAATTTTTTTTATTTTATTTGAATTACTTATAGAGTTTCTTTTAAACACGAAAGAAAATATTTGAGTAACAAGGAGAAGAACTTGTTAACCTCATTATGATATATTGTGAAATGGTTCAACTCTTAGGTACAGTAAACATGGATTTTTAAATTACCTAATTCTTTTTATTCATGTGTTTCTGTGTTTCTGAAACAGTCGCATAAGGAAACGTATTTTATTTAAAATAAACGAAACATTCATACAGTAAAATGAGCCAGAACGACAAGACCTACCTTCAATAAAATTAAAACATGAAAAGAATAACCTATAATAAAGTAAAGAATTCAAGTAACAAGGCTTGTAACAAAAAGTAACTTGCGGCTTAAACCTTAAAATGTGCTCCACTAAACAACACCAAAGTAACATAATATCATATTATGAAATTACCAGCAAACTACTTAAGAAAAGGCTAACCATAAAAGAGCTTCCCAATTTAAAAATATTAATATTCAAATTCTGACATAACATTAAGAACAAAATATGTTTATATTTCTGTCCACAAATACGTAGACAATTGCATGGCTCCCTCTACTAATCAAATTCAACAATATTATTGGTAAAGAAGGAAAAAATAGTCCAAATTTGAAACATACTGGTATAGCAATTCATAGATCACATTGTGGTGAATATCACGCTATGAATAAAGTGAAAGCTCGTGCTAAGTTTTCGAGAAAAGGAACTAATCACTATAAAAACCTACAACATTGTTGTTTTGCGGAAACTACTACAGCTATGACTCATGTTGAAGTTAACCTTCCCATAGTCCTTCGTTATAACATAAGCAGTATGATAGCACATAATATGATTAACGACATAGACAAAAAATTTTTGGGGTATGTTTAGTACAAGGGGTCCAGAAGCACGTAAAAAACACAAAATTTACAGGAGAAATGAGTGATGCAAGTACTTAGACGTAACATAACGTAGCCAAATCTGACCTACCCTAACATAAACTAACGTAAGCTAACCTGAACTAACCTAAACTAACGTAATATTCATAGAAATAAGCGAAATTCTATCATTTTTTGGAAAATTATGCGGGACTCTTACACTAATATAACATAAACTAAACTAACCTAACGTAACCTAAACTAGCCTAACCTAACTTAAAGTAACCAATCCTACCCTAATCTAAACGAATGTGAACAGAAATTACCAAAATTGCAACATTTTTTTAGAGAAAAGAGCTGGACCCCTCCTGCTAAACATAAGCCAAATTTTTTAATAAAGAATTTAACCTTCAATTGCTGTCCAATGTTCAAATGTAATATATGGGTCGCTTCGTAAACGAAATCGACCAGAACAAAATGGCATGCTTGCAGAATAGAATTTTATTCGTATTTTTCACTAAATTGAGTAAAGAAAAATTTTTATAAAGCTAAAAGTATCTAGTTTATTGCTAATAATAATAACTTGGCAGCTTTTTTTCTGTTGTAAGAGATTAATTATGAACCTACTATAGCTATATACACTATGGCGCTAAATTCGTTGTACAAAAGCAGAGGGGTGATTCCTGAGAGTAAGACAAACAAAAAAGCTCTTACAAACATAGGGCGAAAACTGCGTTATTTACGTGTTATAGGCTGCCGAAAGCGTGGGAAAACGAATTTTAGACCTAAATATTTCACTAACTACTAAGCGTAGACGTGATACGGCATGATATAGTCAAAGGATACTAACCTGCTGTATCCAAATTTGCAGTTTTCAAATTTGTGCAGGGGCGGCGCAAGGGATTCCCCAAAGGACGTTAAGGATTCCCGGACATTTTATAACGTAAATTGAGTGGACAGGAGCATGTAAAAGACGCCTCATTGACTAGAAATAATACTACGTGTCAGATCAGTATTCATACACGCAGATTAAAGATGGCGGAAGAGGTAATAATCACTGTGAGTGGTTACAACCTCCTCAAAAAATACTAGTAAAAACGTTGTACAAGAATTCACTGGAAACGTCACGTGGCTACAATGTAAAAATGCGTACAACACAAACCGATAGGTAGCAGAAGATAAAGAAATTCCGATTGCTGATGTGCTCATATAAATGACATCACATCGCTTTTAATGACGATTTGCTAATGTCGTTTAGTTTATTTGTGTTTCGTAATGTACATACTCGTCTGTCATTTACAACGAGATACTTTGTATCGTTTAATAATTACCTGTACCTTGGGCAGAAAGTGCTCATACTCAAGCACTATACTTGATATAATGTTAATTTAAAAATAACAAAAGAAGAATGTTTTTAATATATGTAAAGAAATATACATTATTGTATAATTCGTTGCTATGTAGTTGTTTATAGATACCTAATCAACATGTATGTTTGCAAGACAGTTTGAGTGAAAATACGTTAAAAGAGTATCAACTAATAAACCATTTAATACCGATCATCGACTTGTAATTTCGATAGAAAAGGTGAGAATAATAGTGTATATAATTATTGAAGATATTTTTATGTGTAAACAATTATTACCACTCAAGATTTACTTATATCATTAGCCGAACCAGGTTGACGACTACCTTTGGTGAGTCGTTGTAAAATTTTTGGTTTACCTCACCCGGGAACTTTGTAAATTCTTATCCTGAAGTATAAAGTAAGGGTGAATTTACTTCTGTAATAAGGTTCATGACTACGAACTTTACTATACTTCGAAGTGGTAAAATAATCACAAGAAAAATGATGATCGGTGAGGCAATGGAGAAAGAAACTGGTGACAGTGGTAACGAAGAACAAAATACAGCTCCTGTTCTACACGAAATGTTATCGTTAGAAGACAAAATCTTAATGGCTTTACAGAGACAAGAACAACGATTTGAACAAAGTTTAGCCCAGATGTCGGAAAATTTAAAGCAGACTTCCAGTAAACAGTATGAGGAATTAAAACAGACGATGGAGCGGAAATCCGAAGATTCCAGTAAACAGTACGAGGAATTAAGTAAACGATTGGAGCAGACATCCGAAGAAACGAAACAATCTATTATCCAGGCGGTGAGTGACATTACATCACAGTTCGATGAAAAGCTAAGAAGAGTATCTGAAGATTGCCAGGATAATTACAACCATACAATTCAAGAAGTCAACTGTGTAAAAAAGGATTTGGAAGTAATAGAATCTTCTATACGGCAACAAAAGATTCAGGTCACGGATAATTCTACCAAAATACGTGCGAATACTCAGTTGATATCTGCTTTACAAGAGGAAATTCGGACGCTGCAGATTAAGGACAACGCATACCACAACAACATGGTTAATGAACGTTTGGAGTTCCCTTGTTCACAAGAGATAACCTCGCCTTCACCCGTAGCAGATCAATGTGGACCTTACGTTATCTCTTCTTCTGGTAATCCATCCGATGAGGACTTTATTTTGGAAGAAATTCATCCAAGGAATACAGATGGGCGTAAAAGAGATGGTGGAACTACACATCATGCAGTAGGTAGGAATTGTCACTCAACACGAACACGGAAAGGTGAAAGAAAGGTAAAGTTAAGTGTAAAGATGAGTGAAATACGTGCTATGAGTAAGTTCAGTGGTAAATGTAACGAAAATGCTACCTCTTTCCTAGAAAAATTTCAGGATGAGTGCAATATAATGTGTATAGATAAATCGCAATATATGAAACTAATCCCTCATTTATTACTCCCACCATGTTCTTTATGGTTTAAAGCAGTACGAGATCACGTCAATACATATGATGAATTTAAAGCTGCGCTGATTGCAAATTACGAAAACGACTTTTTGCTTGCAAACAGAGATGCCACGATTAGAAATCAACCTTTCAATCCTCGTTTGCACAAATCTGCTGTTGATTTTGTTGTAAATACATATAACGAATTAAAAGTCGTAAATCCGTTGCAATCGGAATCTAGAGTAATTGCATCAATTCGAAATTTGCTACCGTTTAAACTACAACAGATCCTGTTTTCTACCCAGTGTATGAGTTTTAATCATTTATTAATGCTTGTACAATGTTATGAAACTCAATACCACGCTCAGAATCATCAAGCGGGAGTAGGTAAAATTAAAAATAATTCAGATCACTTTGTACCTGTTCGGAATATAAATATCCGTAATGCAGACAATACGGAATATAACCTAAGTCGAGCAAATTTCAACAATCAGAATGGACAAAATAGGCAAAGATATGATAGGAATCCACCTAACCTAACCAATCGTGACAATAATTATGTCAGATCACTTAATCGAAGTAGACACAAAAACAGTCGAAATTCATGGCGAAATTCTAGAAATGCTATAAATCCTATGTATAGACATAATCGTAGTTCAAGAGATGTCACTTTGTATCAAAATCATAACGCAATTCATGTACAAAATAATGCGGAACCTAATCACGATTGTGCAGTACAATGTACTTTATTAGAATCATATGCAAGTACGAATGTAAACTGACCGCAGTTGATGAAGTGCTGATTCTTATGAATATGTTTGTGTAAAAATAGATTTATTTTCTTTCTTTTGTTCGTCCGAACATAGGTTACGTTTAATTTCTGATTTTTACTCAATTTAATTTTCTTTAATTCTTATTACCAATGATAATTTTCAAATGATTTTTAATTCTCTCTTGTTAATGTGAAGAATTATAATTCGATTTATAATTGATCAAAGGCAAAGGTTATTTATATTATATGGATTTGTGTTGAGAATTTGTTGTCAAAGATTATGTTAAGATTAAGGTTCATTCTATTAAGCTATTTATTCGACGACTGTCTTTATGCGCTACTTTATATGTTACCCGAATAAGATTCTTCTATATTCTGATGCCTTATGGATACAATGTATATTATGAAACGTCATCTAACGTAGTTATTATATAATGCGCCCTGGAGAGATCAAATATTATTTCCATAACATAACCGTTTTAATAATGATTGAAACTGCTAATCATTGTGACTTATGTTTTTAAAAAGTAATTTGCCTCTTACGATTTTGACTTCGCACCCTTCATTAATTATATTATTAAGCGACGACGTTTTTTTGTAAAACAAGATAAATGATAATGGAATAAAAGATTTATTATAAATGTATTTATATATATGAAGCTTAATGAAGATATATATATATACGTGGGGCGATCAAAATGTAAAGGACATAAGTAATGTAACATCATTATTGTAAACGGACCAGTGGTTCTTAAATATAAAAGCTAAGCTCGCTTGTAACTTTTGTATTCAGTCCCATCGTCGGGCGACATTTTTATACAACGAGATACTTTGTATCGTTTAATAATTACCTGTACCTTGGGCAGAAAGTGCTCATACTCAAGCACTATACTTGATATAATGTTAATTTAAAAATAACAAAAGAAGAATGTTTTTAATATATGTAAAGAAATATACATTATTGTATAATTCGTTGCTATGTAGTTGTTTATAGATACCTAATCAACATGTATGTTTGCAAGACAGTTTGAGTGAAAATACGTTAAAAGAGTATCAACTAATAAACCATTTAATACCGATCATCGACTTGTAATTTCGATAGAAAAGGTGAGAATAATAGTGTATATAATTATTGAAGATATTTTTATGTGTAAACAATTATTACCACTCAAGATTTACTTATATCATTAGCCGAACCAGGTTGACGACTACCTTTGGTGAGTCGTTGTACATTCTCCCCCAGTATCTTTTCCAACACCTTCGTGGCTAAGCGACGTTAGCGTATGAGACTTTTGCGTGAAAGATCCGGGTTCGATTCCCGGCGGGAGGTCATGTGATTTGTATTCCACGTTGATCAGTTTATCCAGTAGCTACGCGAACAGCATGCTAATACACCTCGCTTCATGTTTTGTGTTCTCTTCACAGATTAAGCCATGTTTCCCGTAATGGAGTGTTCAATACTCACAATCAACATTTGTGATCTGAGACAAACCCATACGGAAAGTCAACTCTTGCTCATCAGAAACGGTGTTCTGTGAATGTTAGGGCAGGAATAATTGATAAATTTCTCATCGGACCGTACCTACTACCACAAGGCTTGACCAGGTGGGAGTATCGCATATTTTTGAAAGAGGTTCTGCCTGATCTATTAGACATTGTGCCACTGGCTGTTCATCAAAACATGCTTCTTTATGCACGACGGTGCTAAAGCACATTTCTCTGTGGAGATGCAAATTTTCTCAACGCATTCTTTCCGAATAATTGGATCGGCTTAGAACGACCAGTGTCTTGGCCACCTCGCTCACCAGATCTTAACCCCTTTGATTTCTTTTTCTGGGGCCATATGAAACAACTAGTCTATACGACGACTGTACAATCAGAGTAGGATTTGCTTTCTCGAATTTTTGGTGCTGCCTGGAGCATTAGGAAAACGCACCCGCCGGTCCCTTCACCGCTGCTGCAACCTTTGCATTGAAGTGGCGGGTCGAAACTTTGAATACGTTTTGTAGTTACAGTTCTGACAACCATCCTCTTTTAATCTTAACAAAGACTCTTCTCTGTACCTTGTTCCCTACAATTCTCTTCGGTATGCAGTCCCGTTATACGATTTGGGACAAGAAACATCAGCCTCTGTTACAACAAATATCGCAAGTGGAATGAATGTTTTGTTTCACGTCAGTTGGTTTAGAACATTAATTGAAAAAAAAAAGAACGTATGGTAGTCGCATTTATGTGATATACTGATCAAAACAAATGTGCTCAAACAATTGTGTGTATTATTATTATTATTATTATTATTATTATTATTATTATTATTATTATTATTATTATTATTACTATTATTATTATTATTATTATTATTACGAGTTCTTTTAATAGTAGTTCTTGTTCAATTCCTGTAGTAGTAAAATTGGAAGCGTTTTCAAAAGCGTTGCGATATCATTAATATGAGCACATCAGCATCGGAACTTCCTTACCTTCTGTTACCTATCAGCTTGTGTTGTACGTATTTTTCACATTGTAGCCACGTGACGTTTCCAGTGCATTCTTGTACGACGTTTTAACTAGTACTTTTTGAGGAGGTATGCAACTACGCACAGTGCTAATTACCTCATCCGCCATCTTTTAATCTGGGTGTATTAATACTGATCTGCCACGTAGTATTATTTGTAGTCAGTGAGGCGTCTTTTACATGCTCTTGTCCAATCAATTTACATCACAAAATGTCCGGGAATCCTTAGCGTCCTTTGGGAAATCCCTTGCGCCGCCACTGCACAAATCTGAAAGCTGCACATTTGGATGATACAGCAGGTTAGGATCCTTAGATGATATCATGCCGCATCACGTCTACGGTCAATAGCTAGTGAAATATTTAAGTCTAAAATTCGTTTTTCCACGCTTTCGGTAGCCTATAACAAGCAAACGACGCGGAATTCTCCTATGTTTATTAGAATTTTTTGTTTGTTTTACTCTCAGGAATCACCCCTCTGCTTTTGTACAACGAATTTAGCGCCATACTGTATAAGAAATACGCTCTGTGAATTGTCCATTTTGTTCTTCTAACGATACTACTCATATTCCTAACAATCAAACAGATACTCCTTAAGGTACACGCACTATAGTAAAAGGAATTGTGAGGTGCAGGTAGCCAGAGCCGAAACTACTGTTACCTAACATCACCAACACAAATAAAATAAAAATAAATGAAGTGGAGTGGCTGGGAATATTTAAATCAAAAGAGACATTTGCATAAAATGCAAATTACCAGACATCTAATAGGATTTCTTCCCTCTTGGAGATAAGGTACTCTCCTGCAAGAGCCGCCACTCCCTTATGAAGTCGGTAGAGCAATTTTATTTAGTATTTTGGAACAGCAGATCTCAGGGTCATCTGCATAACAGCCATGCTCAAAGACGCTACTATAGTGAGTCAGTTTAACAATTTCTAAAATAGGTTAAAAGAAAAAAAAAAGGAAATTTAAAACTTTAAAGTTTACAGGTAGCAGCCTGTACTTGAGCTCACTATCTCATGACTGTTATATGGTTCCTTGGGCAGAATATTCTCTCTGAGGCCCCATTCAGAGAGCTGGTCGGACATACACAAACAAGGGAAAAATGCCTCCTTGTATCAATCTCCTGTAAACAAACATCTCATTAGTACAGGTACTCACCCTACAGCAAATTGAGTAGACACGAATTCTGGTAGGAGATGGTAGTTTATTTCTCATAGGAAACAGGAACATAAGATGCAAGTTATGAAGAACACCACACTCTAATACACTGATATTTTACCAATCACGTAGTGCTCTACCACACACACACTTTTAGATATATTGATATACTTTATATATTCATCACAATTTCATTTAAAAAAAAATAACAAAAGGAAGGTAGGATGAAACCTGATGTTAAAAAGGTCTGTCTGACCTTTAAATAAAAAGAAAAAAAAATATATATACAACTTCTTATCTCCTCATTTTGTGAGTTTATAGTCTCTAAACAGTTTAGAGAGGAGAGAAATATTTCATAGTAATTATCATATTTCAACTGAATATGTAAATAAAACACACAGATTGAAGTTAAAACCAAAAAAAAATTTAATACGCTGATCCACTGTTCATGTTGTTGGTAGTTGTTGTCGCACAGTTCTAGTTAAATTTTGCAGAGTCCTTCTGCATTGTCATTCCACTGCAATGAGAAAAGTTCCTTATAAGCTATGGTACACTGGATACTGACTTTCACGAGGGGACTTGTAGTATCTCTTCTAAACAGGCAAATTAAATGCTTGAAGCCTTGTTCACAATGTCCAAGGACAGGCACGGCTTAAGAGCGTTACCGGAATATGTTTATCTCTCTACTTGAGATATTGTGCGTTAAGTATTTCTCCCATACTGGAAGATGTAGGTTTTCCCATATTAAAAGTGGGTTGTTCAACACGAGTCAAAATACGTGGTCTCTTTTGAGTGTCAGTAGCACTCAGAGAAATGAGCGAAGATTAACTGAATATAAATGTTAACTTTCCATTGTCACTTGTTGAATAATCACCACTGATTTTTATACACTACAGAAATGTGTATGGCTTCACACATTCTGTGAATTTATTAGAACTTGATATAGATAAATTGAGTTCTACCCACTCGCGTAAACTGTTGTTCACAGGACCTCCGCGGGAACCGGAAAACTTGTTCACACGCTGTCCTGGGTTAAAAAAAAAACTCTGTAAGTGAAGTCAGAGGACTTACTTACTACGAAAAGCTATATGTTGTCACGTCTAGAAACTAACTTGAACTACCCTGTTCTCTCCCGAAAACAGGTATATCTAATCACAACAAACAAGGAAACGAGGAAACTCGCTTCCTCCAGTCTCTCTCACAAAAGTTTTGTCCCTTCGGGCTATTCTCACAGGTGGTCCTTACCGCAAACACTAGTTTGGTGGCTTCTCGAAGCAACATCAAACCTTCAACCCCTGTGACAAGTGCTGCCCTATGTAACTTGCGGAGGTTTTTGAACTTTCTGCTCCTAGCAGAAATCTTGAAGAGTTTATCAAAACAATAAGTTTTCTTCACTTATTACACTTATATGGAAATAGAAAAATATGTTAACATACACACAAAAATGAATAACAATACTTATACAATACATTGACATTATATATACACACTGTCATCTCTCCCAGAAGCCGAAGTAAGCTCAATTTCCAGTGGCTGTCCTTCAAAGCTGTCTGCAACTAACGTCAGCCATGTTTGCTTGGAGAGGGATGTAGGAAACATCTTTGTTTTAATTTACTTTTGAAAATTACAAGATCCAAATGTCTTGTACGACTAGGGATCCCGCTGATAAGATAAATCAGAATTTTATGCGGTATTTCCAAGAACGTGTTGAGCTTAGTACGTAAATATTAATATTATTCATAGAAAATAAGTCAAAACAGAGTATACATTTTTAAACTGGTGTTGCATCTCGGGAAACAAGCTAAAGGCTCGCTGGCTGACTTTACTGGTCTTCTGAGAAGAAGGGGGGAGGAAGTGACGCTAGCACTCGCTACATAGAAAATCACACCTATAGAAAACTAAAATCTCGCATGTAGAAGCGAAAAAGTTTATGACTTTGGAAACAATACAAACGGTGTGCTTCGACCCACTGTATCAACGTCAGTGTGGTTCCACCAAGGAAGTCCGTAGGCTACTTCCTGTGTACAAAGATTCTTATTTAGTTTCTATTCTGGTGATTTCTTCCATGGTGAGTTGTGAGGACCTCACATCTTGAATTCTCGGCGACAAAAAGTCGGAGAAGAAAAAAAACTTCTCTCCGCGCTAGCTCTATCTTCCAGCGTTCTGAAATTCATGTATGATTCCCATAGAATCTGCTTATTTCCTTTATAATTAA
This sequence comes from Thermobia domestica, assembly GCF_964235325.1. NCBI lineage: Eukaryota > Metazoa > Arthropoda > Insecta > Zygentoma > Lepismatidae > Thermobia > Thermobia domestica. Next base: position 60,115,963 of record NC_137463.1, read on the forward strand.
TCCTTCATATATGATTTTAATATCATTTCTTCCTTCATCCCCTGTAAGCTATACATTATGCAACGACTCAGTAATTAGATGCAACCCATTAATACACTATAACTTGTCTATAAATGAAATCAACACAAATGAAATAAATACAATATGATACAATATTGTATTAATATTTACGTACTATGCTCGGTGTTTTACACTTCATTACTCATAATATCTAATTAATATGCACTGAATATGCTAATATAAGCAAATAATTATACCACAAAATCATTATATTTACATATCAATATTTAAATGTGCCCCTCATCTGCATTTTGATATGCAGATGATGGAGAAGGACATTGGCCTTCTACAGTATTTTCCCCCCTATGATTCTAGGTGCTGTACTTTCTAGTACAGGACGTAGATCATAAGGAGGGCACATTTCCGTTCCTGAAAATATAGGTACACAAGACATCCAAGGTTAAAAAAAAACAAAGTTAAACACACTGTAAAACATGATAAACGAAATACTAATACACAAAAGCTAAATATCGAGAATTCAGTATTCCCTACCGTTACGTAACATACATGACATAGGTTCCCATACATACACTAATACACTAATACACTAGTTCACTGAAATATACACTAACACTAACACTATTTACACATGTTGTCAAATCCGGTAAGTGATGCATAGATGTGTGACCTGTTTCATCTCTATTGACCAGTACCACTGTGATCCTTTTCTTCTCTAGACGTGTATGGTTTCAAGAGAAAAGCATTTCTCGTCATCTTTACTTCTTTTGTCGCTGGATCCCCTAGTGTGTACATATTACGACCAGTGGCGGCGACAATCTGCCATGGCCCAGAGTACAAGAGTAAGAGCTTCTTCGACACACCTGCTAGAGCATCCGACTTGGGAAAAACTCTAGTTAGAACAAGGTCACCCACTTTGTACTCTACAGTACGGTGTGACTTGTCAAAGTTACGTTTTCGTGCAGCAGAATTCCTTTTGTGGTTCTTTCTTGCAATTTCAACATAGTACTGCACGTCATGGCGCTGATCCACTTCTGGGATTTCAAACAGCCTGGCTATGTCTCTTGACATAGACTGCCCAAAGTGACACTCAAAGGCTGACACGCCAGTGGTCAGGTGTTTGGCCGAATTTAAGCACTTCTCAATTTTATCCAGGTATTTGGGCCACAATCTTTGGTTATCATGGCACAATTTACGTAGTAAACGTACTGTTGCCTTGACGGCGACTTCTGCCATCTCACCCTGGGGATAATATGGCGTCGAAGTGATGTGCCTGATACCAAGATCTGCTAACTCGGTTTTCCAGCGGTTAGACTGGAAAGGTGACCCTCTGTCTGTCAAGACTAGTTCCACACTAGGGTTAACTTTTAGGTACTCCTTCAGTTTCCTTATGGCAGTGGTAGTGTTTGCCTTTCTACACGCGTACAAGCCAATTAGCTTTGAAAATGCGTCATAAAATACTAATATATAATGGACTCCCCCAATTCCCTTGGTTAGAGGCCCTAACCAGTCAGCGCAGACCAAGTAGCCTGGCTTCTCAACAACGACGGGATTCAGTGGTCCCGGACGATAACATTGGGGAGGGTTGCTCTTTTGACATAATTCGCAGGAAGCACAAAATCGCCTCACACTTGCCCTCATCTTCGGCCATACGAAAAATTCTGATAGAAGTGGGAGTAGTTTGCTGGCCGACATGTGCCCTCGATCTGAATGGTAATAATCGAGCAGTGGAACTACTAACACTTCTGGGATGCATATTCGGACTCCTTCCCGGTCACGCTTGCATAAGCGCCCGTTCAAAACTTCAAAACGGTGACAAGCACCATTCACCTTTGGTGAGTCCGTCTTCTCTTCGACATCTTTCTTGATCTTGCCGTAGGCAGGATCTGAAGACTGCATCTCCGGTAGTATGGCTATCATCTTCCTCAACTCACATGGGATTTCCGTCAGGATGGACATCAGCGACTCCTGGAGGATAGGCTTCCGTGCAACACTGAGGTCTTCTTCTGTGTGAGGAGGGTACCTAGAGTGGTAATCACTCAGATTCTCATTGGACTTGACAAACTGAAATTCGAAATTGAAGTTGGAGAGCAGCATGGCCCACCGGGTGATGCGCTGGTTTGTAAGTCTACAATAGAGAATAAACTTAAGTGCAAGGTGGTCACTGCGTATTATGAATTTAGTACCAACTAAGTACTGTTTAAACTTCACAACCCCATCTATTAGTCCATAAAATTCCTTCTCGGTTATAGAATAATTTCGCTGCGCTGCATTATACACACGTGATGTAAATGCTATGACACGAATGTCATCATTATCATCACGCTGGTACAACAGAGATGAACACGCTATGTCACACGCATCACACTCAAGAATTAGTTGTTTGTCAGGCAGGACGGTTTTCAACACTACTTCCTCCTGGAAGATCTGCTTGATCCTCTCAATCGCTGCCTGATGTACTGGTTCCCACTTGAACCTCACATTCTTCTTTAGAAGTTGGAACAACGGATGGAGAACTTCTGAGTACTTCCTACTAAAACATCGATAGTACTGGCAGTAGCCAATGAAGGAACGCAGTTCCTTTACGTTCCGTGGTGTTCTAAAATCTAACACCGCCTTCACTTTCGCCGGATCTTTGCCGATACCGGATTGCGAAAGATGGAAACCAAGTATGTTCAAAGATTTTCTGGCAAAATTGCACTTTTTCAGCCTGAGAGTTAGGCCGCCCGCAGTGAGTAAACCCAACACTCTGTCGAGGTGTACCAAGTGATCATCGAAGCTCCTGTCGGCTAAAATTAAATCGTCAACATAAGCGCCGCAGTACTCTCTAGCTTCAGATCCAATCAACATATCTAATGCTCTGACACAAGAAGCAAGGCTCTGTTTCGTCCCAAACGGAAGTTTTTGAAAGACATACGAAATGCCTTCATGTAGGAACCCTAAATATTTCTGGTCGCTTTCTTTCACTTTAATCTGCAAAAACATCTCGGTTGCATCGACACAGCTGAACCAAGAATTGTCGCAAATGTCTTGGAGAACAGATAGGGGTGGCATTGGTCTGTCGGAAAGATCACCTGAAATTTTGGCCAGAGCTCGACCATTTATACAGACCCGAATGCGTCCGTCACTCTTCGGTGTCACTACCAGAGGGTTAATATATGCTGTAGGCATCTTCTTGATCACAACCCAGGCTTCCCAACGCGAAATTTCATTACATACTAAATTCCTGAATTTCTTTGGGTAAGGATACAATTTTGTCTTGATGGGACGTTCGTCCGTTACTCCAATCTCATGCTCGTAGTTAGCTATGCAACCTGGCTTGACATCAAAAAGCGCTTGGTGCTTGAGAAGAACAGCTTTCAAACTTTCTCTTTGGGAGGCTGAGAGATCTGAGTAGTTCGAGACAAACTCCTCTATATCTGAATGGGAGGCACGTGTGTTCACTTTCATCCACTCTTCTGGTGGGAATACATGAACTGCCATTTCTTGGGCACTTGGGAATCTACCATGGTCCAAGTTTGGGGCACGAGCGGCCTTTTCTCTGCAGGTCTTATGCTCATTCTGTGCGCTAACCCGTATGGCCTTCCGTCTTTCATCTGACGGGGAAAAATTACACTCAAAAATATCTACTTCCTCTATAAAACTATAAGGTTTCTCGCACTCTCCATTCAATTCTAAACAACGAACTACTAGATCCTCAGTCTCGCAATCTACTGATCTAAACTTCACTTCTACATCATGAGGATGTTTGAGATGTAGAAGGCCGGTGTCATAGTCTAATACGGCACGAGATTCTGTAAAGAAGTTGGAACCTAAAATCAAAGATCTGTTCAGACCTGAAATAATAATGCCGAGAGTATGAAATTCCTTCCCATTTATCTGAATGACTAATAGCGTTTGGCCTATGATCGTCGCTGATTTACTTCCAAAAGCAGACGTAACCCGTATATTCTTAGCACTCAAAAATGCGGGTGTGGGGTGGCTATTTGAGACAGTGTCCCAAATTTCTTTCGAGATAGCTGAGCAAGTAGCCCCTGTATCCAATAAAGAATTAACCTCTTTTCCAAACAAAAGTACTTTTATCTCTGACAGTGAGATGACGTTATTGGAAGGTAGTTCCTCATTACTAGAATCAAATAAATTCTTAAAAATTCCATTCGCCTGTTCATATATAGCCCTATCTAAATCGATGTGTTCTCCAGTCCTACTTAATAAAGTTAACTTATTTTTGAACATGCCTTCACTGAAATGCTTCTTTGCCTTAATTTCTAAACAAATTTTACAATTTTCTTCTTCTTTTTCTTCTACATTTTCAAAAATTTGTTTAACTGCGGTTTCACATGAATTTTCATCTAAATGTATATTTTCTACGTTCTCTTCTAAATGTCGCACATACTCGGACTTTAAATTTGACAACTCAGATGTACTCGTTTTCTCCATTTCCATCTTACCGTTGTTCCAAGCACATGCGGACAATCCTCATTCTCTGGAAGCAGAAGAAGAGGATTGGTTACTCCTAGAATTGTTTTGGTTTTGGCTGGTAGAAGGAGGCGCACGGTCATATCGTTCTAACAATTGAATTTCCTCGTCCTCGTGACGGAAGGAATTTCCTTGTGGTCTATCCGTGTTGCGCATTCCACCCCTCCTACCGCGGGCTCCACGAACGTTGTTGTTGTGGGTGGAGTGGGAGTTCCCCCCACGTGACCAGCCAGACGACCCACTTCCGCTGCTCTGGTTGCGAGGCGGGGAGCGCTGGTGGTTGTTTTGATTCGTGTTGGAATGTCTCTGTCTCAGGTAAGGACGCTGGTTCTCTCTCGTTCTATTTTTCTTTCGAACAGCGTGCTTACCGCTATGGCCAGAGGGGTTATTGTCTTCATTTTCTATGCTCACTTGGAGCATGTTGACCCCTTTCCTCTGGTTGTTTTGGTAAAACTGGTCGCGATTCGTCATCGACGACTGCAGTTCTTGTACCAAATTCAAGAGTTCTGCTATGGTCTTAGGGCGAGACGAGACTATCGCCCTGAACAGCCAATTTGGGAAGTGCCTCGGAAGTACCTTTAATAAAGTTGCATCAGACATGCGGGGCTCCAATATACTATTTTTGTGTAACAAATCTAAGAGATATTCCGCCGGGGATTTGTGTACACGATTGTCGAAGTGGGAGGTGAGAATGTTCGCTCTTAGGTTAGCCAGCCGCTCTTCGCTAAGGTAACACTGCCTAAAATTGTGTACAAAATCTTCATATCTGTGGATTTTGCTACGGTTGACCTGGAACCACTGATAACAAGTGTTCCTGACCGCTCTAGGTATGAAACTTAGTCTCATCTCGTCCGGTACTCCAGTGACCTCAAAGTACCGGTCGAGATCTTGGAGGAAATTAAAGGTTTCAGTCTCTGATTCGGTCCCCATGTACACAGGTAAAGTGACGTCCCTGTGAATGAGACCTAATGCGGTAGCTAAGATTTGTCTCGTCTCATGGGTACATGAGCGAGACCTCGACGGAACAGGTTCTGTCTCGTGGGAAGTAGCGAGGTTCTCAGGTTGAGAACCGGGCAGATCGCGACTCGAGGCGTTGTTTGGTGACGTAGGACGTTCTTGTGCACTGGAGACAGAGATGTTTGCGAGTCTCCCCTCAATCACCTCGCTCGTCTCCTTTTGTATAGAGTTCTTCCACTCCTCCATCTTCTTTTCAAGTTGTGTGCACACCTCTTGAACAGTGTCTTGCATCTGTTGGATGCTACCGTTGCATTCAGATCTGATCTCCTCGAGTGGCGTGTCCTGCTCTAGTTCCCCCCTGATCCTGGCTAGTTGGGAAGCGAAACTCACTTCCACTCGTCTGACCTGATTATTCAGTGTGAGTGTGGTCTGTTCAACACGAGACGAGACCTGTTTTACACTTTCAGAAAGCTCTGAGTAATTCTCCTCTAACTGTCTGGCTACGCTTGATGCATTCTCCTGTACTTCGTCTAACCTACTAGAAGTTTCAGCTACACGAGTAGACAGTTCTTCTCTGGTATTGTTTATCTCGCCCCTAAGCTCTGCAGTCGTGAGCTCCAGACGCTCCGTCAGCTGACGCTCACTTTGCTCAAGTCTTGAACTCACGGACTCCATCTGGAGTTCAAGACGAGCATTGCTAGACTCAATCGCCTGTTCAAGTCTAAGACAACTTGTTTCTAACGTACTGTTACTTTCCTCTATTTTCCTTTCTAACTTTTCCAACCCCTTTGAGCTTTCTCCTAATTTCAAGTTCAAATCCTCCTTTAAGCTTCTATTATTTTCTTCTAGTTCTAACTTTAATTCCTCCTTTACCCCACGAAAAAGTTCACTTAGCATGGCAGCTAAATGTTCATGACCTCCGTTTTCCCTAGAGCTACCATCAATTTTGGCTGGGCTAACACTTCGTTCTGTAGTTTCCGTGGTTACCTCCCTTTCCTCCCGTACGGGCACTTCTGGTTCCCTACCGGGGACTGGCGGAACCGTATCCACCGCATCAGCGTCTCCCACAACGCTGACCGGGCGCTCGCTAGCGCTTTGCGTTTCAACAATACTATTCTCTTCTGAGAGCTCACCAGCTCTCTGAGCGAACTCTTCAAATACAATCTCCATGTCCATTCTTTCTAATCTTCGATCCTGTGCTCGCGTTAACACCATTTACAATTAAAAACGGAATTACAAGGTTTCTTCCCCCCAAAGTACTAAAAAAAACTGAATTCTCTAAACAATATAGTCATACAAACTTCAAAACACAAAACAAATTCAAATACACAAGACACCGACGTTCTTGGAAATTTTACGGGAAGAGAAACAAACATATACCGAAATTTTATTACAAACTGTATGTCGACCAGTGAGTATATAAAGTATACTCCATGCCCTTAACGCTGATGGCGCCAAGTTTTTTGTGAGGTGCAGGTAGCCAGAGCCGAAACTACTGTTACCTAACATCACCAACACAAATAAAATAAAAATAAATGAAGTGGAGTGGCTGGGAATATTTAAATCAAAAGAGACATTTGCATAAAATGCAAATTACCAGACATCTAATAGGATTTCTTCCCTCTTGGAGATAAGGTACTCTCCTGCAAGAGCCGCCACTCCCTTATGAAGTCGGTAGAGCAATTTTATTTAGTATTTTGGAACAGCAGATCTCAGGGTCATCTGCATAACAGCCATGCTCAAAGACGCTACTATAGTGAGTCAGTTTAACAATTTCTAAAATAGGTTAAAAGAAAAAAAAAAGGAAATTTAAAACTTTAAAGTTTACAGGTAGCAGCCTGTACTTGAGCTCACTATCTCATGACTGTTATATGGTTCCTTGGGCAGAATATTCTCTCTGAGGCCCCATTCAGAGAGCTGGTCGGACATACACAAACAAGGGGAAAATGCCTCCTTGTATCAATCTCCTGTAAACAAACATCTCATTAGTACAGGTACTCACCCTACAGCAAATTGAGTAGACACGAATTCTGGTAGGAGATGGTAGTTTATTTCTCATAGGAAACAGGAACATAAGATGCAAGTTATGAAGAACACCACACTCTAATACACTGATATTTTACCAATCACGTAGTGCACTACCACACACACACTTTTAGATATATTGATATACTTTATATATTCATCACAATTTCATTTTAAAAAAAATAACAAAAGGAAGGTAGGATGAAACCTGATGTTAAAAAGGTCTGTCTGACCTTTAAATAAAAAGAAAAAAATATATATATACAACTTCTTATCTCCTCATTTTGTGAGTTTATAGTCTCTAAACAGTTTAGAGAGGAGAGAAATATTTCATAGTAATTATCATATTTCAACTGAATATGTAAATAAAACACACAGATTGAAGTTAAAACCAAAAAAAACTTAATACGCTGATCCACTGTTCATGTTGTTGGTAGTTGTTGTCGCACAGTTCTAGTTAAATTTTGCAGAGTCCTTCTGCATTGTCATTCCACTGCAATGAGAAAAGTTCCTTATAAGCTATGGTACACTGGATACTGACTTTCACGAGGGGACTTGTAGTATCTCTTCTAAACAGGCAAATTAAATGCTTGAAGCCTTGTTCACAATGTCCAAGGACAGGCACGGCTTAAGAGCGTTACCGGAATATGTTTATCTCTCTACTTGAGATATTGTGCGTTAAGTATTTCTCCCATACTGGAAGATGTAGGTTTTCCCATATTAAAAGTGGGTTGTTCAACACGAGTCAAAATACGTGGTCTCTTTTGAGTGTCAGTAGCACTCAGAGAAATGAGCGAAGATTAACTGAATATAAATGTTAACTTTCCATTGTCACTTGTTGAATAATCACCACTGATTTTTATACACTACAGAAATGTGTATGGCTTCACACATTCTGTGAATTTATTAGAACTTGATATAGATAAATTGAGTTCTACCCACTCGAGTAAACTGTTGTTCACAGGACCTCCGCGGGAACCGGAAAACTTGTTCACACGCTGTCCTGGGTTAAAAAAAACTCTGTAAGTGAAGTCAGAGGACTTACTTACTACGAAAAGCTATATGTTGTCACGTCTAGAAACTAACTTGAACTACCCTGTTCTCTCCCGAAAACAGGTATATCTAATCACAACAAACAAGGAAACGAGGAAACTCGCTTCCTCCAGTCTCTCTCACAAAAGTTTTGTCCCTTCGGGCTATTCTCACAGGTGGTCCTTACCGCAAACACTAGTTTGGTGGCTTCTCGAAGCAACATCAAACCTTCAACCCCTGTGACAAGTGCTGCCCTATGTAACTTGCGGAGGTTTTTGAACTTTCTGCTCCTAGCAGAAATCTTGAAGAGTTTATCAAAACAATAAGTTTTCTTCACTTATTACACTTATATGGAAATAGAAAAATATGTTAACATACACACAAAAATGAATAACAATACTTATACAATACATTGACATTATATATACACACTGTCATCTCTCCCAGAAGCCGAAGTAAGCTCAATTTCCAGTGGCTGTCCTTCAAAGCTGTCTGCAACTAACGTCAGCCATGTTTGCTTGGAGAGGGATGTAGGAAACATCTTTGTTTTAATTTACTTTTGAAAACTACAAGATCCAAATGTCTTGTACGACTAGGGATCCCGCTGATAAAATAAATCAGAATTTTATGCGGTATTTCCAAGAACGTGTTGAGCTTAGTACGTAAATATTAATATTATTCATAGAAAATAAGTCAAAACAGAGTATACATTTTTAAACTGGTGTTGCATCTCGGGAAACAAGCTAAAGGCTCGCTGGCTGACTTTACTGGTCTTCTGAGAAGAAGGGGGGAGGAAGTGACGCTAGCACTCGCTACATAGAAAATCACACCTATAGAAAACTAAAATCTCGCATGTAGAAGCGAAAAAGTTTATGACTTTGGAAACAATACAAACGGTGTGCTTCGACCCACTGTATCAACGTCAGTGTGGTTCCACCAAGGAAGTCCGTAGGCTACTTCCTGTGTACAAAGATTCTTATTTAGTTTCTATTCTGGTGATTTCTTCCATGGTGAGTTGTGAGGACCTCACATCTTGAATTCTCGGCGACAAAAAGTCGGAGAAGAAAAAAAAAACTTCTCTCCGCGCTAGCTCTATCTTCCAGCGTTCTGAAATTCATGTATGATTCCCATAGAATCTGCTTATTTCCTTTATAATTAATCCTTCATATATGATTTTAATATCATTTCTTCCTTCATCCTCTGTAAGCTATACATTATGCAACGACTCAGTAATTAGATGCAACCCATTAATACACTATAACTTGTCTATAAATGAAATCAACACAAATGAAATAAATACAATATGATACAATATTGTATTAATATTTACGTACTATGCTCGGTGTTTTACACTTCATTACTCATAATATCTAATTAATATGCACTGAATATGCTAATATAAGCAAATAATTATACCACAAAATCATTATATTTACATATCAATATTTAAATGTGCCCCTCATCTGCATTTTGATATGCAGATGATGGAGAAGGACATGGGCCTTAGATTGGTCACAGTAGCATTTGCTCTACTGTTATCGAAATAAGAATTCCCTATAATAATAATTCTTTCTAAGCTTGTCAAATGTGTAAAAGTATAGACATAAAAAATTAAATTAAAACATAAATTAATTTATTTAAAATCCTTCGAAATTTCCTTCCCATTCTTTTTTTTATCAAGCAGCGAAATTACTCACTTCAATTTCTCATATTGATTCCTTACCTATTATTCATAATACAATCTGATCATAGACCTTACTGGTAAGAAAACATCAGTATACGATACGTAAAATTATTTTTGTGTTCTCAGTTAATCACTAACACCGACATAGTGGCACATAGAGAACTTACAATGGGGAGGAACATGTGTCTCTCTTTCCCATGTGCACTAATATGTGTATGTAGCTTTTTAGTGTTATTTCAAAGAGACGGTATAAAAGAATACTTTTGTTTCTCAATACAAGAAAGCTATAACCTATTCTGAGTCTAGTGTTACTACAAACTAGTTAATATCCCCATGCATTACATCGGACAATATTTGGTGCTTCCTCCAAACCAGCGATAGAGAGCTTATTTTAAAACTTTAGAAAATTGAAATCCAAAAATGTCATATTTTTTGAAGTCTGTAGTGTCGTGATAGTACTACTCAGAAAGGAAAGTTCTGATGTCAACAGTTACGAGAACACAAAAAATATATTAAAAAACTAAGAAGTCTTAACAGCGTAGAGGTTGTATATTTCCTAGCGTAAACGCGACTCTATTATCTAAGATTACATATAGTAAGTGTAAAAGCATAGGGAAAGCATATATAGTAATATAGTAACATAGACTTATCTTCGCCCAATGTAATCGTTTACGAATCCTTTTTAGCCCTTTCCTGCTTAGGGTGATTAAAATAGCGAAATTAAAATAATATATGGTAAAATGAATGCACCTTTCTCGTAATTACTGATAGCGCTTTACCCATTACCTCATCATTATGTGAGAATATAACAGCACAGGATAAATACAATGGAATGGAATAAGATGTATCTTTTCTTCTTTCAATCGATGTAATTAATTAAGAACCCACAACTTCCTGTGTTTCCACTGAGTAATTTTAATACAATTAAACCATTATTGTTTCTAAAATTAACTACCAATTTGATTGTCTAAATATTATGAACCAATAAAAAAATTATTTTTCTTTAAGTTTGTGTTTTATCTATAGCAATAACTAAGAGATCGATATTTTAAAACGCATACTTCCGTACCTATTGGGAAAGGATAACAACCTGTAGAATATTCAAAGTCCTATTTTCGAATATGAGGATTTGCACGATTTGGAGGTGTGAATGTCCATATGTAACTTCTTCCTGAAACATCAGCGAATAGTAGATTGTTCTTCTTTTGGGGGAAATGGGGCATTTCACAATATTTGAGTTTTCCGTTGTTAGACTTTATTTCTTCCGTGTGAAGAAAATAGTCTCGAATCAAGATTATGAGGGAACAGTAGTAAAATAAATTAAGAGTTTCGGTTTAATAAGGAATGCAAAACTTTTCTCTTAGTGTCTCGTGATCGATTACCTTTTTACACATTCTAACTATACTATTCAAATGTGTATTAAGTCCTATACAACGGCTAGGTTCGTGCATTCTCTGATGTCTGTCTATAGGTGACATAGCTAAAACGTAAATTCGAGATGCACTTCTCTGAAGTGGAATCATCATCTCGAGAGTAGGTTTTATGTCCTCCGTTAACCCTCTATTGAAAGGATATTGATAGGATTTTGAGAATTTATCGTTAATATTACAGATCTTAAAGGCAAAGATATATTACTTTCAGTTCATCGTAGTAGTAGTAGTAGTAGTAGTAATTAAAATTTAACATCTCAGCTCTCCAGTGATCTAATGCTAGGATACTAGTCGTAGGTATAAGGTAATGTGTTTTGAAAGAAATACAGAGATAGAGTCACTTATATATTGAGCAGAAGTCAATGTGCAACTATACCGCATTTTGACTACGAGGCAAGCACCAGTATCTCATTAGGCAAGTGAGAGCAGTTAGGTCTAGTGTATCTTGATGCTGCCGAAACTGAACAGATTCTGAGAGAGGTTGATTGTATCCCTTTCCGACAGTTACTTCACGACGTTTCATATCGTTCAAATATGGCAAGCGCGCAGACTTATTTTCGTGTAGGTCGCACCATTACGGAAATATGCGACACAGAGTTCTGGGTCCACCGAAGTGACGCGAGCATCTTCAACTGTTTCCCAAAAGTGTGGTCAATGATTCGTAAAGACTCAAATTGAGTCTCCGAGAGGTGGACCGAAATGTAAAAACATTAATGCTGCTTACTACCAGACTCATGTCCTGAGTAAAATGTACAGGAATAAAATCCTAGCATTGTACGAAAGAGGTTTGAACCAGGTTGAACTGCATCAAGGTAAAGCATGGAAAACGTGCAGAAAATATCTCTGTAATCCTGCAATCATATGGAATTTCGGTAATTCACTTCTTTGATGCAAAATCAGGTGTTTAGATGCGAGACCAATGGTCTATAGTGCTTACCGACTCCTAAGACAACACCTGTATATCATCGAGTACCCGCCATCCTAGGCTGGTGGAAAGAATCTAATGAGGACAGGGATGCAATGTCCAACTGTAAAATAGACTTCTACAATGGAAAGTCCGATACCGGGCAATAATCCGTATATATATAGTCTGCTGATCGAATATAAACTGTAGTAGTGTAAACATGGCATTTCCCAAGTAAGCGTCATATTCAAATTCGACTCAATATATGTGAATAATTCCCGTACCGTAGCTACGCTCACATCCATATACGTTTGCTCTTTCCTAATTTTAAAGTGGACCTCTTCCTATAAAAATATTAGACTGTTATACGCCGATACTTCCTATATATCTGATCACCTCCGTAACGTTGCTGTAAAAAGAGAATATGTTCGTTTGCATTCTAAAAAAAATAAATAAATTCACTATTATTATTATCTAAAATGTCGGCTAAACACTTGCTATTGAATTGAGAAATCACTGTGGGAATATTATACTTTTATTTGATTAGTAGAGGACAAACAAAAACAAATCACTTTTAGTTTACGTGGAAGGATACAAACCTATGACTTACTTCCGTTTGTTCAAATTGGAAATTATGCAATTAAATTTCTTTTGAAGACTCCAATAATCATGGTTTTTTGCTATGTTGTTTTACAAAAATTATCTTTTTGATCTGATGAAGTTCAAAGACTCTTCTTACATAATATATTCGTAAAAAAAACATGCCAAACCTTTCAATTAATTTTAGTATAGTTTGTACTGCCTTATACACTCCGGTAGTTTTTTTAATTATTGCCACATTGAAAGATGCTGTTTCGGATTTCATTAATAGTGAAGAACATAATTATAAAAATCACATTGTTACCTTCGAGCGCAGACAAGATTAATATTTTAGATAAATGCACACTTTGTCTCAAAGGCACTGGGAGATGACCACGGCGCCGATTTTCTGTAACTTTGGGGGGCCTATTCACAAAAAAAAATACATACAACCATACATATAACAATAAAAATACATATAATAATATACATTCACATAAATATAAATGGGGGCCCACATGAGTTTTGGGAGGGGCGGGCCCCCCTGTTTCCCAGAATCGTCGCGGTTGGAGGATGAATACTGTAAATACATGACTCCTCAAACAGTGAATCCCTCTGGTAGTCTTTATTAATGGAAATAACTGATTCGAGATACAAGTGGAAGTTTCAGCTGCAAACATGTTTGTTCATACATACATACAGAATTGTAACTGGGGGCGCGGTGGCTCAGTGGTAGAGCGTTCACATCCGGTGCTTGGGGTCCCTGGTTCGATCCCAGCCTGCGCCGTGTGGACTTTGCGGTGGACAAACACCGTGCTCGGTTTTCTCGGAGTTCTCCCACTTTATTAATTCCACCATTTCACTCATCTCTCATCATCACCGTCTCCTCTAGCCTAACCGGCATAACCGTGGGACGTAAAACTTAAAGATTTCATTTCATTTCATTTTAGAATTGTAACAAATGTTTAACCACATTCAGTGAGAAACCTAGAAATTTCTCAAACATATTGATAATTGTTATCTATAAGTTATCCATTACCTATTTAGCAACAAAACATTTGTTTCCTTCGTGAAATCCAATCATTCGGTGAATACTCTGTCATAAACCCCCTGCATAAATTGTTCATAAGAGCACTATGTCTATAAATGCACTATTAAACCACCAGCACAACTTGGAAACACATGTGATAAACGGAATGTCAGAAGTAAGTTATACTCAAAATTTTCATTTAAATATTTTGTCGTGAATTAGACTGCTCTTTCGAAACTAGAACAAATAGAAAGAAACGATAAAATTGGATCTCTTTTTTCCTGTCACCAAATTTCAGAAATTTTTGAAGATGGTAATTATAATTATCCTATAATGCAGTACTCATTCCTTTAGGATAAGTGAGATGAATCTTAGCTAAAAGCCAGTCCAAAAAGCTTAGATTATAGATAAGAAGTTTTCAAAAATTTGATTTGTGTCAAGTGAAAGAAATACCTCAATCTTTTCACGCAGATTAGCAGATATCCCAAAACTGTCGAACGGAGGTACTTGAAATTTTATATACATGCTTTCCTCAAACTGTTAAACATGGATAAGACGGAATTGTAGCGTAAAAGTAGATTGATCGATTGCGAGTTTTCCGTCCTGTTCAGCAGCGAGGCTATATGAGACGTGGACCTACTGATTAACGTGGAATCCGAACCACATGAACTCCCGCCGGGAATCGAACCCGGGTCTCCCGGGCCAAAGGCGCGTACGCTAACCGCTTAGCCACGGAGGAGCTCTAGCGTAAAAGTAGAGTCGTGTCGTGCGTACATCGAATCTCTGAAATCGGTCTCTTAGGACTCTCTCTTTAAATATTCTCAGACTTCCACTACGTAACATGGTCACATAGTTATGAATTGTTTTCTTTTATATACAAAAAATGAATACCCCATTGTGCACAACACTCGCTGAACACCATTGCGGTATATAGCAGGCAGTGACATGGACACCTGGATTTTTAGCTGGTCTGGATTTTGGGTATTTTTTGTTTACTTGCCAAAGACGAAAACTGGGGGAAATATTTTTTAAAGATAAAAAGAATAAGGAATATAAATTATTAAAAAAAAACTAATGTTGAAAATAATAGTAAAGCCTTGTATAAGGTGAATTGGTTATGTTTTGTGAAGTTATTTATAGAACGTTAAAAGAAAGGAAGGAAGGAAAAGAGATTGGAAGTAAGGCAATGAGATCGGAATTGCCGCTGGCCACATTAGTTCCGAGTCTTGATTGCGTGGCTCGTTCCTCGCTGACATGACTATTTTCTGATATCCTGAGGTGTGTAGAGCCTCTTGTGTGTTCGCTATGTTTTATCTTTCTCTTTGCTATCGTATTGTGTCGAATGGTGTAACGTTTGAATGAAGAAAGAGAGTAAAACAAGAGAAGTGGGTTGGTTTAACCCTTACCAAACACAACATTGTGAATATTGGTCGTTTATTAGTATTATTTGTTCGCATTTTTTGTGATTTTGTAAGAATTACTTTTAGAAAATTACGGAAAAGAGTGAAGTGAGGGGTAGTTGCGTGATTCCCAAGTGCACGCTAAAACTGTATTTTATATTTCTCATTGATGGTATTTCAATACATTCTTAACTATCTATTACGTTGAGAATTAAGAAATGATTTTTCATTGAGAAAATTTGTTTGGTGGTATAATAACGACTCACTTTAACTTGTGAAGTGTGAATTTGTAGACCTAAAGCATATTAAAATCCCAAAGAAAGAAGTGAGGTAAAATACTGATTATTTGAAAGGTAACAGAGTGGAAATTATTTTACAATTGAATTTGGTAATGTCCGATTTTTACTAGTAAGAGTAGTTGGCTCATTAAACCTTTGGTGAAGGGAGTAGTTTAATGCATATGAGAGAAAGCTATGAGTAGGATTATTAATTTGATTAATTCAGGTCTTACATTCTGCGTTAGAGTAGATTTTATCAAAAGTAGGAATTTTTAAGAAATTCTTCGCCCCTCCCCCCACAAGAAAACATTCCTATCTAACATTTGAAGCAAGTTGAGTACCTTTGTTGCCTGAATGATCCTACGTCATTAGAAAGAATTTGTCTGTTTTGTATTTTTTGCCGGATCAGTTGTTTCATTTTTCTAATGTTTTTCCGAAAAACAGTTACTTACGAAATTTATTGCCTTGCTTTCTGAAAGTGAAAATACTAGTTAATGAATTATCAATGACCGCATTGGTTAGAGAATTTGTAAAGGTTTGCGATGAATGTACTAAGATTACTAAGATTGATATAATTATATTTGTTACTCAGGAAATGATAAATCCGATCGAGCGGAACATTGCTTTCTAGCTATTTGTTGGAGTTGAAGCAACTAGCGACACATTTTGTATTTCTCATTAAATAGTCATAGAGTGTTTACAAATGAACAGTCTAATTTAACAGAATTTTAATTAATTAAAATACTAGGAATTTTTTGGAGTAAGTTTTTGAGAGTGTGGATTTTAGAATCTATAAAGTCGCATATTTGGTCAACATTGTTGGATGTTTAGATTATATTGATGATTTGCCTTGAATTATTATGTTATTTCTGACTAGGATTAGGATTTGCTTGATCGTATGGAAAATTGATGACTATTTAACTTTGGAAGCTAGGACAGAAACAGGAATTGAAATTTATTTCTATTTATTATTATTAAATCGAGTTGTAAGTTAATATTCTGAGTACCTGTTGAAATTCGAATAATCTTATTGTGCTATATATATGTTTATATACGAGGTTTGATCATATTATTTTTATTATTGAGTAGTTGTTGTTGCATGGCTGAATATATATGTATCTAATGTATAAGTATATATTCAGCACAAGGTTTTCCTATATAACAAAGGTGATTGTAGTTGAAAATTTTGTATTTAAATATTTGAATTATTTGTATTCGATATGTACTTTCTCTTATCCCAAATCTCTGGTGATTGGATTATTCAGATATCTTGTGGCTCTGCGCGACCGTAGTCTCGTATGCTGTGGAGTTCGTAAGGTGAATACAGGGTGATTAGTCAATTATATATATTGTTTCATTTTTTTTTAATTGGCAGTTTGCCCTGTGTTCTACTGAACTTCTGGCGAATAGGATGCTACAGCCATTGAAAATTTGCCACGTTACAATTTGGAAGGTCACGACTTCCTGCTGCGCATTGTTGCTGAGGATGAAACTATGTGCTTTCATTTAGAATCAAATTCAAAGTCTTCCACTATGCAGAGGAAACACCCCTCATCTCTACGTCCCAAAAAGTTCAAAACGCAACCATTTGCGAAGAAACTTATGGTGTCTGTGCTCTTTGATTGCCATGGACCACTATTGCTCGACTTCAAGGAAAAGGATAGTCCATCAACGCCACACTCTACTTTCAGACCTTGATACAGCTATGGAGAATCATCAAAAACAAAAGGAATAGTTTTTTTGACCTCTGGAGTCATTGTGTTGCATGGCAACGTGTTTCCATACGTGACAAACCAAGTAAAGAATTTGTTTCAACGATTTAAGTGGGAAATGCTGCGACACCCGCCCTACAGCCGTGACTTTCGCCTTGTGACTTCCACATTTTTGGGCCTTTAAAAAGGGCACTGAAAGGTCAGGGATTTCAGTCTGAGCTGAGGTTAAGGACGCTGTGCGTGATTCGTTTGATAGTCAGTCGTCCAAATTTTACATCGACGGCATTTGTAAGTCAGTTACACTGTGGGACAAGTGTCTCAACGCTAATGGTGACTTTTTCTGAACAATATTTTTACTGCATGCTAAACATAGACGCCTCTACATAGTCAAAAAAAAAAAAAAAAATCATGAATTGACCACTGACTGGGTTTAAGTTATGTGTGTGTGTGTGTGTGTTTTAGTAAAGACCTAGTCCATTATATATTTATTGGTTTTAATGTATAGTTATTGCTATAGTTATCATTATTGTATATATAAATGTATAGTGAGTGGGGACGCGGTGGCTCAGTGGTAGAGTGTTCGCCTCCGGTGCTTGGGGTCCCTGGTTCGATCCCAGCTCGCGCCGTGTGGACTTTGTGGTGGACAAACACCGTGCTCGTGGGTTTTCTCGGGGTTTTCCCGTTTCCTTCCACTTTCTTCATTCCACCATTTCACTCATTTCTCATTATCACCGTCTCCTCTAGCCTAACCGGCATAACCGTGGGACGTTAAACTTAAAGATTTGTATAGTGGGTGAAATTCCTGTTTTTTGCAAGAGGGGAATACGTTTTTCCCTCTTCCCCTCTAGAATACGAATTTGATTGAAAATGTCACTCTGAAAACCAAGAAAGATTACGTATATTTTAACGTAAATTTAGTAATTCTAATCGGGGGCGCACCCACGAGAGTGACCCATCGTTTCCTGTTCCCAAGAAACAGCGTATCTTGACTAACATTTGTGCACAGATGTATAGCACCTCCAGAAAATCTTTGTACCTCTCCCAACAAACAATTTTGTGTGCGCAACGGTTTAGTCACACTTTCAGTTAGAAAACCGTCAGTTTCTTTCCGATGCAAGTAATAAATTAACGGTTAAGAAGTGGAATAGATAGCGCAAATGATTAGTAATTATGTTGTTGAAAAGCCAGAAACCTGTAATAAACATATAATATTTATGTTCAAAGAATATAGTAGTATAATTGAATTTGTGCGATATTTCCCCACGGTGATATTCTTTAACGTGAGCGTTGCTAGTAATCTTATTGAAAACTATATTGTTGCAGTCAGAAAAATAACAAAACTACTATATTTTTGGTATTGCATATAGAGGCTGGAAAGATATAGGAATGTTATTATAAAACAAAGTGGTTAAATCTTTTATGAACTTTCGCAGTTCCAGTGGGTCTGGCACACTTTCGTAAAGGAGGATAAAAAGAAATTTGTTATCCATGGATCACAAAACAAGTTATTTGCATCACTTGTGTTTCATTCTTGACCTCTTACATGTTCTATCTAGGATGTAATGATAATATTTTAAACAAAAGAATGTTCTACAATTAGGTAGAACGGTAAAAAAAAAAAAAAAAAAAAAAAAAATCAATCTCCATACTCTCTCAGCCGTTGTATTTAGGGTTGCTACTTTTCGGTAAGCTTATTGCGTGAAAAACTTACCAAAAATGAGCAGATCGCCGGTACACAATATCCTTGTATATGGAATGATTTACACGAATAATAGAGCAAAATTTGTATATATATCACTGAATAAAATAATAAACGAAAAATAATCGAATGGAAAATTAGCTGAACTGTACCTATGAAATACTGAACCAAATAAAAATTGAAGATCTTATTACGTAAAAACGGCGTAAGTAAAATATTGATCTATCGTCAAAGGTTCTGCAACTTGTAAATTATTCATTGCAATTTTGGAAAATTCAAGATTCCTAATAAAACTATACCCTAGTTGTATTTCGCAAAGTCTCGTCATATGTTCAGCCGTACAACCAACACTTAAACATTTTTATGAAAATTTTCAAGCTTTTCCGCGTGTCGATTTCAGATATCTTGGGAAGAGCCAAAAATCGTGTAATAAATAGTGAATCATTGATTGGGTTCTTAAGGATTTTATTTAGCAAAACTTTGTTCTATACATATCCTAAGAATACATAAATGATAGATATTAGCATGTCTATGATGTATAAATTAATTTTAGGTGGCAGATTATGTCGTTCGAATCTCACTTTAAGCTGTGAGTAACCGTCTAACATACCCTAGCTGATAATGGAGACTATACATTAAAATCCAACTAAAGAAAATAAGTTATATGTCAGAGTTATTACGTTAAAAGCAAACTTTTACTTGCAGGCAAATTTATCCACAACGTAATGTTCTATTCATCTAGTTACTCAAAGCAATTAGTCAATAATTTAAACTGGGAATAATATTTCAAGATGCACAAGACAAAGTTTGAGTAGAATATTTTCATAAATGTCAAACGAGTTTGTAGCAAATTTCTGTCATACACATTCAGTGAGTCAGTTATCTACTAACCAAAGAATTCGTGCAAATGTGACGCTATCAAATTGTCAGAAACGTTAGCTGAGTTTCCGATGCGAGTGAAATTGGTCGTCATATACGGTTTACAAAATAATAATAATAATAATAATAATAATAATAATAATAATAATAATAATAATAATAATAATAATAATAATAATAATAATAATAATAATAATAATAAAAATAAAATAATGAAGAAATATATTTCACAGTATACGTGCTTAAACACACGAAAAAATGTACCACTGCTCCTAAATGCACAAACAATCAGTTCACCTTGCTTTTGGCTATTCACACAAACAAATTTATATCAGTAGCGAAATTTCTGCTCGTAACGTACAAGATTATAAAAACGTCATTTGATTTCTCTGATTTTATAAAAAAAGAAATGAAATCTTTAAGTTTTACGTCCCACGTTTTTGCCGGTTAGGCTAAAGGAGACGGTGATGATGAGTAATGAATGAAATGGTGGAATGAAGAACGTGGGAGGAAACGGGAGAACCCCGAGAAAACCCACGCACACGGTGTTTGTCCACCACAAAGTTCACTTGGCGGGGGCTGGGATCGAACCCGGGACCCCTAGCACCAGAGGTGAACGCTCTACCACTGAGCCACCGTGGCCCCTTTCTCTGATTTTATTATGTTTGTTAAATTGTTTTGTCTGAGCAGAGATTTAGCCTTGACAGTGGATATGAGCCACGATAAGTACACAGTAACATAATTAGCGTTGGGAAATCGGGTTTGTTCCCGGGCGCCAGATTGTGGGGACAAAAAATTGGGCAAATATTTATTTTTAGTACAAGGCAAGGAAAGAAGTGGTAGTAAGCTAAATATAAAGAAAAAAACTACGTCAGAAACTTAACAGGCCAGCAACGACTTATCAACCTTAGGATTATTAATAGAGCTTAAGTTAGCTTTAAAACTAAGTTTTGGCGACATTGTAAAAACGTTTGCAGGCAAATGAGCCCGCAAGATTAAATTTTAATTCCAGCTTCTTTGTTTGATTTACCTTACATCGATTTAAGATATTTGAAAAATGACTGACTAGTGAGTATGATAGTCGAGATAACGGTTTGAATGTTTGCCATAGTTAAATATTCTATTCTAAAGTAACAGACTCTTTCTGCACATTCACTCATTGTGTACATGTACATATCCCGACATAATTCAAAAATCATTTTGAATTGCAGTTGTTATGATAAGACTGTAAGATTATATTAAGAATACTACACTGAAGCTATTTGGCAATAAAATACTAATTAGTTTTGTGTTTTATCTTGCACTAAAAATTCAATTATCAAATTTTGAAACTTTACCACTTGAAGAGAAATAAAATGAGAGAATAAGTGTAGTTGGGGAGCGTTTTAATTTCGTTAGTCAGGAAGGGGGGTCGCTAAGGCTTGTTCATGCCCCGGGCGACAACTAGCTTAGTTACGTCCCTGTGCAAATACGAATGGAAAGACGTGAATACGAATACAATATCAATGAAGTCGAAGGCAAGAGAAGCCAAAAGAGTACATCTGCTTAGTACAGTACGGTAGCTTTTTTTAAGACACAGTTTTCTTGTAGCCTACGTCTGCTTGCAATCAAATTACCAGTAGTCAAGTTAACAGAAGCTGCTTACACTTCGGTCGATATGAATGATTGGCCTTCGAATAAAACTTCAAACCTTACTAGAATCTTCAATTGTCGTTTCTAATTGATCTTCACTTTAAAACATTAATCTAGCCATAATATCATTTCATTTCCTTCGTTATGTTTTTAGCCAATCTACCAATCAGATCACAAAATATAACTAAGAGAAAAATCAGAACAAATGAATTCAAATAACCTTGCTTTATGCAATAAACTATTAGAAGAGAAAAGTTATGTTTATCTGTAAACTTTGAAGAAACAGAACGAGATTAACACTTACCAGTCATTCTCGAACTTTTAAGGAGATATCAGGCGTTATTGAAGTTCGTTCAAATTGTGGTTTATGCTTATTGATTTCTTAGTTCAATACAACAAAGCATGGATTTATAAAACAATGCAACGAGGTATGAAAAAGTTATATTCAAATTAAGTTCAGATAATTTATTAATTAAATTTTCAATAGGTGTTATATCAGTTTAATGCCGATATAACTTAAAACAAAAATTGCCGTCATTGAAGCCCTTGTAAACAACTAGATCTCATATACGAAGCAAAATGAAGCTGGGTCTATAATCCACAATTCATTCAACTATTGAAGGTCATAATCTTTCTTATATAGTAAGACATTTTTCCAACTGTTTCAATAAGATTAAAAAACAAAACATTACACCTACTTGTATATAATTGGACAATCTTATCATCTTGTGAATTTTACTCCTTTTTTAGCCATCAACTTGCAGTAGATGGTTGGGCAACCATTGTATTCTCTAACTACATTGAGTTAAATTAATTTTTTACATAGTTTAGCGGATTACCAATGAAAATACAACTGCTACTGTTTGTGTGGTTACTGTATACAGTTTGCTATATAGAAGAACCTTTTATTCACTGTTTTGTTTCGCCGTTTACCTCATAGATTAAACAGACTTCAATACATACAGACGAAATTAAAGAGAAACCATTTATTTGTAATAGTTTTCGGAAGATTACGAAAATAAGCAGTTGGAAAAGCAACCACAGGTAGAGGAACTATTTGACGAAGAGTGGTATCTCAAAATCTGACTTCTTCAGACAAAGGAAGAATGAATAATTGCGTGGACAGGAAAGTAGTTGAGTATGTAATAACTCTTTACCCGTTCTAGACAACAATTTTGTGGAATAATTGACCGATTATGGCATCTTTAACTCTTTCCGGAATTATACATCTCTCTTTATGTCTGAAAATAGTTGACAAGGCAACACAGGAAACAATGGTTATCAAAATAGTAGTAATTTTTTATTTGGAAACTCACAAAATATCTATCTTCGTAACAGAATTGCCGGACCGCTCTTATTTGCAAAGGGGATCAGGTCTGACACCATTTGAATGATAAGACCGTAACTAAAGCTGATAAATGTGATTGGTTTTTCGCGAATGACAGCGTCGAAAGTGATTGGTGTACCGAATAACCGAGGTGGGATAGAACCTCTCAGTGACAGGTCATTCAGAGTGCTAAAGCGGTTTGTTAATCAGAACTGTCGTGCGGTTGTGGGCCGAATGACGAAGAAGCTTAAGGAGTACATCTCATAGCATGTGTCGATTATCATAGTACGACACGAGATATGTTGCACAAGCGAAATACTGATAAGTCACCATGGTATTTTAGCACGATTGTGCCATCAACATGTAACATAAACCACAAGAGGCATTTGATATTGTTGGATAATTGCTCACATTCTTTCAAACTGCGGGATTTGTTTATTGGTGGTGGATGCCCAAAGACACGTATGGTATGCAATGCTTCTGACAAACCAAGGAACATTGTAGCAGTTCTGTGATGCACCAGATCACGAATCATATCGTGTCTTACCGATCCCGTCTTTGCTAAGGACTTTGCCGCCATTTAACGGGGCCATGACCATATTGTTGTCTAGATGTTGTTGCATTTTCGCTATATTCCAGAATCACAATGCGCTCGTTTACATAAGTAGAACAACTTACAGCGTTGTTTCATTAAATAACCTATGCTGAGGGGAATAATGTTTTCAAAATTAATGTAATAAATAATGTGTTTCACAATTCCATTGATTATTAGAAATAAGGGGAAATGTGACCCAGGATTTCCGAAAATACCTGATTTAGTGAGGGGAAAGGTTGGGTGTATCGCTAGAATTACTAAGCCCGGGCCTTAACTATCTGAAATAGATGTTCGTCGCATGGAAACAAGAGGTTCATGCAATATATTTGTATCGTTCCCACCTTGGGATACGCATACCAATGCAAGGTGTAATGATAAAAATCCATTATAAGACTTCCACACACCCTTTATTCCTATGTCAATGGAACAGAACTAGAACTTAAAGGCCATCGTAAGTATCAGTACTCATCTCAGCGACACAGAAAACTATGAATTTAGAACAATACTCGCTAAAGCTCGCTGGGGGCTCCGCCCCCAGACCCCCGGTCATGGCTTTGCCATAAGGTGTCAAGTTCTAGAAAACTTCCTTGAGGAATTCACTTCCCTTTACAGCACACACCTGTTACCAACACATACTTCAATTGAACCGGTATTATTTCTTCCATTTAACTTTGGACAGCAAACACACAATTTATAAGAAGAACTCTATTACTACTTCTATTCTGGCAATCATGTACATGGCTAATTATATACACTTTGCGCACATCTATACATGTTAGAGACAATAACAGAATTTATTTTCTGAAACATAAACAGCGTAAACTGTCTTGCAATAGCCTACCAATTAAACCTTTCATTTTCCGAAAACACTCACTGTTTACAAATGTGAATTTTTCCACCCTTTTAAATATTATGTTTTGCAGTGTAATTTAGTACGTACAATGTATTATAATAGTGTCCCTGTTGTTAATTGTACATATTACCTGCACTAAAAGTAATTCACATCTGTGATAGAGTGCGAAAATATTTCAGGCTCCCTGCATATTTATTCTTGTATTTACAATGAATGCTACAATTTACTAGGTAATTTACAAATATGAATATTGTTGGAAATTATTTAATTTTTTTTCATAGCATTTCAGTGAACACTACTTTTGTACTGTAATGTAGTACAGTGGATTATAATGGAAACCTTGGGCGTAGTTGTACATATTACCTGCAGCAAGACTTTTTCAAATATTTCATATTTACTGGACAATTTCTTGCAGTCAACCTGTATCTCTCGTCTTGTATTTTCAATAAAGACTACAATTTGTAGGTAATTTATACAAATGAATTTTGTTAAGGCTTTTTAAACATTAGTTCATAACATTTGATTCAACACTAGTTTTTGCAGTGTAACGTAGTACATCTTATTATAATGGTGTCCTTTGGTAAAAAATGTACTTACTGGGCAGCAAGACTTCTTGAAATGTTTATATACACTGGGCAATTACATAGAGTCTTCGTGTATCTTTACTCTCATATTTTCAATGAAGACGATTATTAACTAAGTAATTTAGAATATGAATATTATTGAAGGCTTTTGAAAATTTGTTTATAGCATTTTAAACAAACCACTTTTTGCATAGTAGTATAACAGTGTATTAGAATGGTGTCTTTCTCATTTCTTAATACAATTAAATAACAAGACATCATTTCCTTAATGATACTAAAAAACGCATATATAACCCGATTACTATTCCGATTTTAGAGGTGTAATTCCGCACAGATGCCGGCCGCAACGTACCAGTATCATGTGAGCAGTAAGAACGAAGTCGAAAATCTAAGGAAATCGGTAGTGTAGGGGATTGATGTGAGCCTACTGGACAGGAGACCTGGGTTCGATTCCTAACAATCTTTTTCTCACTTTTTCTTTCTTTGAAAGTTTATTTTCATAGCATATATTGTTTGCCTATAAGGTTGAGTCTATTATAAAACGCATTTCACTCTAACCGGTCCTGTAAACAAACTACTGAACCGAAAGAGGCACTTTTCCACGTATCCCGTATATTATAACTATATACGCTGCCAACGAGAAAATTGTCAAAAGGTGCGTATATATATATATATATATATATATATATATATATGTGTGTGTGTGTGTGTGTGTCTGTGTATTTCCTTAAAAGTTATAATCTTATACTTTTTCAGTTGTGGTATAGACTTCAAACTTGGTATACGCATCTATCTAAACGACCAGTATAAAAAGGGAGATTGTTTGCAATTATTTCCGGTTCGAAGCACACACTATCCTCGCGAGACAAAATGTATTTTTGTCTCGTCTGTATACTATATCGTGGAAATGATGCTCAACGTTTTTTTTTCCAAAATGTTTTTGGGGGGTACACTGCCTCCTTGGGGCTCTTAGAGTGCCCACGCAGGAGACCAAATAATACGTGTATAATAGAATAATAAATAGAATACTATGAGCAGTGCCCCTGGGAATACTAACTGCGATCCTCAGGAACATTGTTTCTGAAAGAAACACTGGTGTTGCCCCATCTCTAAAGCTACATATGTTTCTTTCTAAATAGTTGAGTATCGACTCGAAGCTTCACACGAACATACTGCCTAGTTTCGAGACGATATCAACAGTTAGTGTATAAATATATTATTTTCGTCTGTGTCTGTAATAACGAAAATATTTTGTTCACGCAATGCCAACAGAAACTATTTTGATAAAACGAAGCAACGTGATAAGAAAAAAAAACGTAAGAAGCAAGAAGGTTCGGCGGGGAATCGAACCCAGACCTGCTACTCAAAAAGCAGACACATTACCGCGGAGCTAACTTACTACGTTGAGTTTTGTGTGTTTTATTCTCCTCAATATACCACATAAGAGTCCAAATGAAGGCAATTCAAAAATATGGCAATTTTGCATTCAAGATGGCGACTTCTCCAATGATTTGTTTCTTCACTTAAACTGAACTACGTCCTTAATAACATAGCGAAACCTGGCTTACCTACCAAGAGCACAACTTAACTATTTTTATGGTTACAAATTTTTGAGCCGCCATTTTGAATCGAAGATGGCGACTTTTCCAACATGTCGCATTTTTCCCCTCACATGCCCTGTAATCTACACACTTGAACGCAATTTCGTGATTCCACCATATCTACAAGTTGTGTAGAATTAGACGCACCCTTATATTATAACATTCCTAGCACTTTCTTACACCGAACATGACTATTTTTTCAAGTTTAAGGGCGGATTCGCAAACTACGCATCAGAATAAACATCACCTCGAAATTTCAACGTCCTACATACAGCCATTACAAATTTCACATTTTTTCGATTTGCGCCGCGAAACGAAAACGAATATTAATGCTCTTTTTTCTATCATAAACTATGTTCCTAGCTTCACTGCCCGACAAAATATGACGATTCTATGGTGTGCGGAACTACTCTAAAAACCAGCATTTTGAAACAACGAAAAATTTCGACACTTCATTTACACGGAAAATGTCGCCTTTTTCGTGATATCGGAATTTTCCCATTACTCACATCCCATGACGAACAAGTATGCAAAATTTGGTGTTTGTATGTTTTGTTGAAGTATGCAAACAATTAAGTGTGTTTCCGATTATAGAGGTATATAATTCCGCACAGATGCCGGCCGCAACGTACCAGTATCATGTGAGCAGTAAGAACGAAGTCGAAAATCTAAGGAAATCGGTAGTGTAGGGGATTGACATGAGCCTACTGGACAGGAGACCTGGGTTCGATTCCTAACAATCTTTTTCTCACTTTTTCTTTCTTTGAAAGTTTATTTTCATAGCATATATTGTTTGCCTATAAGGTTGAGTCTATTATAAAACGCATTTCACTCCAACCGGTCCTGTAAACAAACTACTGAACCGAAAGAGGCACTTTTCCACGTATCCCGTATATTATAACTATATACGCTGCCAACGAGAAAATTGTCAAAAGGTGCGTATATATATATATATATATATATATATATATATATGTGTGTGTGTGTGTGTGTATGTCTGTGTATTTCCTTAAAAGTTATAATGTTATACTTTTTCAGTTGTGGTATAGACTTCAAACTTGGTATACGCATCTATCTAAACGACCAGTATAAAAAGGGAGATTGTTTGCAATTATTTCCGGTTCGAAGCACACACTATCCTCGCGAGACAAAATGTATTTTTGTCTCGTCTGTATACTATATCGTGGAAATGATGCTCAATGTTTTTTTCCAAAATGTTTTTGGGGGGTACACTGCCTCCTTGGGGCTCTTAGAGTGCCCACGCAGGAGACCAAATAATACGTGTATAATAGAATAATAAATAGAATACTATGAGCAGTGCCCCTGGGAATACTAACTGTGATCCTCAGGAACATTGTTTCTGAAAGAAACACTGGTGTTGCCCCATCTCTAAAGCTACATATGTTTCTTTCTAAATAGTTGAGTATCGTCTCGAAGCTTCACACGAACATACTGCCTAGTTTCGAGACGATATCAACAGTTAGTGTATAAATATATTATTTTCGTCTGTGTCTGTAATAACGAAAATATTTTGTTCACGCAATGCCAACAGAAACTATTTTGATAAAACGAAGCAACGTGATAAGAAAAAAAAACGTAAGAAGAAAGAAGGTTCGGCGGGGAATCGAACCCAGACCTGCTACTCAAAAAGCAGACACTTTACCGCGGAGCTAACTTACTACGTTGAGTTTTGTTTGTTTTATTCTCCTCAATATACCACATAAGAGTCCAAATGAAGGCAATTCAAAAATATGGCAATTTTGCATTCAAGATGGCGACTTCTCCAATGATTTGTTTCTTCACTTAAACTGAACTACGTCCTTAATAACATAGCGAAACCTGGCTTACCTACCAAGAGCACAACTTACAATTTTTATGGTTACAAATTTTTGAGCCGCCATTTTGAATCGAAGATGGCGACTTTTCCAACATGTCGCATTTTTCCCCTCACATGCCCTGTAATCTACACACTTGAACGCAATTTCGTGATTCCACCATATCTACAAGTTGTGTAGAATTAGACGCACCCTTATATTATAACATTCCTAGCACTTTCTTACACCGAACATGACTATTTTTTCAAGTTTAAGGGCGGATTCGCAAACTACGCATCAGAATAAACATCACCTCGAAATTTCAACGTCCTACATACAGACATTACAAATTTCACATTTTTTCGATTTGCGCCGCGAAACGAAAACGAATATTAATGCTCTTTTTTCTATCATAAACTATGTTCCTAGCTTCACTGCCCGACAAAATATGACGATTCTATGGTGTGCGGAACTACTCTAAAAACCAGCATTTTGAAACAACGAAAAATTTCGACACTTCATTTACACGGAAAATGTCGCCTTTTTCGTGATATCGGAATTTTCCCATTACTCACATCCCATGACGAACAAGTATGCAAAATTTGGTGTTTGTATGTTTTGTGGAAGTATGCAAACAATTAAGTGTGTTTCCGATTATAGAGGTATATAATTCCGCACAGATGCCGGCCGCAACGTACCAGTATCATGTGAGCAGTAAGAACGAAGTCGAAAATCTAAGGAAATCGGTAGTGTAGGGGATTGACGTGAGCCTACTGGACAGGAGACCTGGGTTCGATTCCTAACAATCTTTTTCTCACTTTTTCTTTCTTTGAAAGTTTATTTTCATAGCATATATTGTTTGCCTATAAGGTTGAGTCTATTATAAAACGCATTTCACTCCAACCGGTCCTGTAAACAAACTACTGAACCGAAAGAGGCACTTTTCCACGTATCCCGTATATTATAACTATATACGCTGCCAACGAGAAAATTGTCAAAAGGTGCGTATATATATATATATATATATATATATATATATATATATATATATATATATATATATGTGTGTGTGTGTGTGTGTGTGTGTGTGTCTGTGTATTTCCTTAAAAGTTATAATGTTATACTTTTTCAGTTGTGGTATAGACTTCAAACTTGGTATACGCATCTATCTAAACGACCAGTATAAAAAGGGAGATTGTTTGCAATTATTTCCGGTTCGAAGCACACACTATCCTCGCGAGACAAAATGTATTTTTGTCTCGTCTGTATACTATATCGTGGAAATGATGCTCAACGTTTTTTTTTCCAAAATGTTTTTGGGGGGTACACTGCCTCCTTGGGGCTCTTAGAGTGCCCACGCAGGAGACCAAATAATACGTGTATAATAGAATAATAAATAGAATACTATGAGCAGTGCCCCTGGGAATACTAACTGTGATCCTCAGGAACATTGTTTCTGAAAGAAACACTGGTGTTGCCCCATCTCTAAAGCTACATATGTTTCTTTCTAAATAGTTGAGTATCGACTCGAAGCTTCACACGAACATACTGCCTAGTTTCGAGACGATATCAACAGTTAGTGTATAAATATATTATTTTCGTCTGTGTCTGTAATAACGAAAATATTTTGTTCACGCAATGCCAACAGAAACTATTTTGATAAAACGAAGCAACGTGATAAGAAAAAAAAACGTAAGAAGCAAGAAGGTTCGGCGGGGAATCGAACCCAGACCTGCTACTCAAAAAGCAGACACATTACCGCGGAGCTAACTTACTACGTTGAGTTTTGTGTGTTTTATTCTCCTCAATATACCACATAAGAGTCCAAATGAAGGCAATTCAAAAATATGGCAATTTTGCATTCAAGATGGCGACTTCTCCAATGATTTGTTTCTTCACTTAAACTGAACTACGTCCTTAATAACATAGCGAAACCTGGCTTACCTACCAAGAGCACAACTTAACTATTTTTATGGTTACAAATTTTTGAGCCGCCATTTTGAATCGAAGATGGCGACTTTTCCAACATGTCGCATTTTTCCCCTCACATGCCCTGTAATCTACACACTTGAACGCAATTTCGTGATTCCACCATATCTACAAGTTGTGTAGAATTAGACGCACCCTTATATTATAACATTCCTAACACTTTCTTACACCGAACATGACTATTTTTTCAAGTTTAAGGGCGGATTCGCAAACTACGCATCAGAATAAACATCACCTCGAAATTTCAACGTCCTACATACAGCCATTACAAATTTCACATTTTTTCGATTTGCGCCGCGAAACGAAAACGAATTTTAATGCTCTTTTTTCTATCATAAACTATGTTCCTAGCTTGACTGCCCGACAAAATATGACGATTCTATGGTGTGCGGAACTACTATAAAAACCAGCATTTTGAAACGACGAAAAATTTCGACACTTCATTTACACGGAAAATGTCGCCTTTTTCGTGATATCGGAATTTTCCCATTACTCACATCCCATGACGAACAAGTATGCAAAATTTGGTGTTTGTATGTTTTGTGGAAGTATGCAAACAATTAAGTGTGTTTCCGATTATAGAGGTATATAATTCCGCACAGATGCCGGCCGCAACGTACCAGTATCATGTGAGCAGTAAGAACGAAGTCGAAAATCTAAGGAAATCGGTAGTGTAGGGGATTGACGTGAGCCTACTGGACAGGAGACCTGGGTTCGGTTCCTAACAATCTTTTTCTCACTTTTTCTTTCTTTGAAAGTTTATTTTCATAGCATATATTGTTTGCCTATAAGGTTGAGTCTATTATAAAACGCATTTCACTCCAACCGGTCCTGTAAACAAACTACTGAACCGAAAGAGGCACTTTTCCACGTATCCCGTATATTATAACTATATACGCTGCCAACGAGAAAATTGTCAAAAGGTGCGTATATATATATATATATATATATATATATATATATATATATATATATGTGTGTGTGTGTGTGTGTGTCTGTGTGTGTCTGTGTATTTCCTTAAAAGTTATAATCTTATACTTTTTCAGTTGTGGTATAGACTTCAAACTTGGTATACGCATCTATCTAAACGACCAGTATAAAAAGGGAGATTGTTTGCAATTATTTCCGGTTCGAAGCACACACTATCCTCGCGAGACAAAATGTATTTTTGTCTCGTCTGTATACTATATCGTGGAAATGATGCTCAACGTTTTTTTTTCCAAAATGTTTTTGGGGGGTACACTGCCTCCTTGGGGCTCTTAGAGTGCCCACGCAGGAGACCAAATAATACGTGTATAATAGAATAATAAATAGAATACTATGAGCAGTGCCCCTGGGAATACTAACTGTGATCCTCAGGAACATTGTTTCTGAAAGAAACACTGGTGTTGCCCCATCTCTAAAGCTACATATGTTTCTTTCTAAATAGTTGAGTATCGACTCGAAGCTTCACACGAACATACTGCCTAGTTTCGAGACGATATCAACAGTTAGTGTATAAATATATTATTTTCGTCTGTGTCTGTAATAACGAAAATATTTTGTTCACGCAATGCCAACAGAAACTATTTTGATAAAACGAAGCAACGTGATAAGAAAAAAAAACGTAAGAAGCAAGAAGGTTCGGCGGGGAATCGAACCCAGACCTGCTACTCAAAAAGCAGACACATTACCGCGGAGCTAACTTACTACGTTGATTTTTGTGTGTTTTATTCTCCTCAATATACCACATAAGAGTCCAAATGAAGGCAATTCAAAAATATGGCAATTTTGCATTCAAGATGGCGACTTCTCCAATGATTTGTTTCTTCACTTAAACTGAACTACGTCCTTAATAACATAGCGAAACCTGGCTTACCTACCAAGAGCACAACTTAACTATTTTTATGGTTACAAATTTTTGAGCCGCCATTTTGAATCGAAGATGGCGACTTTTCCAACATGTCGCATTTTTCCCCTCACATGCCCTGTAATCTACACACTTGAACGCAATTTCGTGATTCCACCATATCTACAAGTTGTGTAGAATTAGACGCACCCTTATATTATAACATTCCTAACACTTTCTTACACCGAACATGACTATTTTTTCAAGTTTAAGGGCGGATTCGCAAACTACGCATCAGAATAAACATCACCTCGAAATTTCAACGTCCTACATACAGCCATTACAAATTTCACATTTTTTCGATTTGCGCCGCGAAACGAAAACGAATTTTAATGCTCTTTTTTCTATCATAAACTATGTTCCTAGCTTCACTGCCCGACAAAATATGACGATTCTATGGTGTGCGGAACTACTCTAAAAACCAGCATTTTGAAACAACGAAAAATTTCGACACTTCATTTACACGGAAAATGTCGCCTTTTTCGTGATATCGGAATTTTCCCATTACTCACATCCCATGACGAACAAGTATGCAAAATTTGGTGTTTGTATGTTTTGTTGAAGTATGCAAACAATTAAGTGTGTTTCCGATTATAGAGGTATATAATTCCGCACAGATGCCGGCCGCAACGTACCAGTATCATGTGAGCAGTAAGAACGAAGTCGAAAATCTAAGGAAATCGGTAGTGTAGGGGATTGACATGAGCCTACTGGACAGGAGACCTGGGTTCGATTCCTAACAATCTTTTTCTCACTTTTTCTTTCTTTGAAAGTTTATTTTCATAGCATATATTGTTTGCCTATAAGGTTGAGTCTATTATAAAACGCATTTCACTCCAACCGGTCCTGTAAACAAACTACTGAACCGAAAGAGGCACTTTTCCACGTATCCCGTATATTATAACTATATACGCTGCCAACGAGAAAATTGTCAAAAGGTGCGTATATATATATATATATATATATGTGTGTGTGTGTGTGTGTATGTCTGTGTATTTCCTTAAAAGTTATAATGTTATACTTTTTCAGTTGTGGTATAGACTTCAAACTTGGTATACGCATCTATCTAAACGACCAGTATAAAAAGGGAGATTGTTTGCAATTATTTCCGGTTCGAAGCACACACTATCCTCGCGAGACAAAATGTATTTTTGTCTCGTCTGTATACTATATCGTGGAAATGATGCTCAATGTTTTTTTCCAAAATGTTTTTGGGGGGTACACTGCCTCCTTGGGGCTCTTAGAGTGCCCACGCAGGAGACCAAATAATACGTGTATAATAGAATAATAAATAGAATACTATGAGCAGTGCCCCTGGGAATACTAACTGTGATCCTCAGGAACATTGTTTCTGAAAGAAACACTGGTGTTGCCCCATCTCTAAAGCTACATATGTTTCTTTCTAAATAGTTGAGTATCGTCTCGAAGCTTCACACAAACATACTGCCTAGTTTCGAGACGATATCAACAGTTAGTGTATAAATATATTATTTTCGTCTGTGTCTGTAATAACGAAAATATTTTGTTCACGCAATGCCAACAGAAACTATTTTGATAAAACGAAGCAACGTGATAAGAAAAAAAAAAAACGTAAGAAGAAAGAAGGTTCGGCGGGGAATCGATCCCAGACCTGCTACTCAAAAAGCAGACACTTTACCGCGGAGCTAACTTACTACGTTGAGTTTTGTTTGTTTTATTCTCCTCAATATACCACATAAGAGTCCAAATGAAGGCAATTCAAAAATATGGCAATTTTGCATTCAATATGGCGACTTCTCCAATGATTTGTTTCTTCACTTAAACTGAACTACGTCCTTAATAACATAGCGAAACCTGGCTTACCTACCAAGAGCACAACTTACAATTTTTATGGTTACAAATTTTTGAGCCGCCATTTTGAATCGAAGATGGCGACTTTTCCAACATGTCGCATTTTTCCCCTCACATGCCCTGTAATCTACACACTTGAACGCAATTTCGTGATTCCACCATATCTACAAGTTGTGTAGAATTAGACGCACCCTTATATTATAACATTCCTAGCACTTTCTTACACCGAACATGACTATTTTTTCAAGTTTAAGGGCGGATTCGCAAACTACGCATCAGAATAAACATCACCTCGAAATTTCAACGTCCTACATACAGACATTACAAATTTCACATTTTTTCGATTTGCGCCGCGAAACGAAAACGAATATTAATGCTCTTTTTTCTATCATAAACTATGTTCCTAGCTTCACTGCCCGACAAAATATGACGATTCTATGGTGTGCGGAACTACTCTAAAAACCAGCATTTTGAAACGACGAAAAATTTCGACACTTCATTTACACGGAAAATGTCGCCTTTTTCGTGATATCGGAATTTTCCCATTACTCACATCCCATGACGAACAAGTATGCAAAATTTGGTGTTTGTATGTTTTGTTGAAGTATGCAAACAATTAAGTGTGTTTCCGATTATAGAGGTATATAATTCCGCACAGATGCCGGCCGCAACGTACCAGTATCATGTGAGCAGTAAGAACGAAGTCGAAAATCTAAGGAAATCGGTAGTGTAGGGGATTGACGTGAGCCTACTGGACAGGAGACCTGGGTTCGATTCCTAACAATCTTTTTCTCACTTTTTCTTTCTTTGAAAGTTTATTTTCATAGCATATATTGTTTGCCTATAAGGTTGAGTCTATTATAAAACGCATTTCACTCCAACCGGTCCTGTAAACAAACTACTGAACCGAAAGAGGCACTTTTCCACGTATCCCGTATATTATAACTATATACGCTGCCAACGAGAAAATTGTCAAAAGGTGCGTATATATATATATATATATATATATATATATATATATATATATATATATATATGTGTGTGTGTGTGTGCGTCTGTGTATTTCCTTAAAAGTTATAATGTTATACTTTTTCAGTTGTGGTATAGACTTCAAACTTGGTATACGCATCTATCTAAACGACCAGTATAAAAAGGGAGATTGTTTGCAATTATTTCCGGTTCGAAGCACACACTATCCTCGCGAGACAAAATGTATTTTTGTCTCGTCTGTATACTATATTGTGGAAATGATGCTCAATGTTTTTTTCCAAAATGTTTTTGGGGGGTACACTGCCTCCTTGGGGCTCTTAGAGTGCCCACGCAGGAGACCAAATAATACGTGTATAATAGAATAATAAATAGAATACTATGAGCAGTGCCCCTGGGAATACTAACTGTGATCCTCAGGAACATTGTTTCTGAAAGAAACACTGGTGTTGCCCCATCTCTAAAGCTACATATGTTTCTTTCTAAATAGTTGAGTATCGTCTCGAAGCTTCACACGAACATACTGCCTAGTTTCGAGACGATATCAACAGTTAGTGTATAAATATATTATTTTCGTCTGTGTCTGTAATAACGAAAATATTTTGTTCACGCAATGCCAACAGAAACTATTTTGATAAAACGAAGCAACGTGATAAGAAAAAAAAACGTAAGAAAGAAGGTTCGGCGGGGAATCGAACCCAGACCTGCTACTCAAAAAGCAGACATTTTACCGCGGAGCTAACTTACTACGTTGAGTTTTGTTTGTTTTTTTCTCCTCAATATACCACATAAGAGTCCAAATGAAGGCAATTCAAAAATATGGCAATTTTGCATTCAAGATGGCGACTTCTCCAATGATTTGTTTCTTCACTTAAACTGAACTACGTCCTTAATAACATAGCGAAACCTGGCTTACCTACCAAGAGCACAACTTACAATTTTTATGGTTACAAATTTTTGAGCCGCCATTTTGAATCGAAGATGGCGACTTTTCCAACATGTCGCATTTTTCCCCTCACATGCCCTGTAATCTACACACTTGAACGCAATTTCGTGATTCCACCATATCTACAAGTTGTGTAGAATTAGACGCACCCTTATATTATAACATTCCTAGCACTTTCTTACACCGAACATGACTATTTTTTCAAGTTTAAGGGCGGATTCGCAAACTACGCATCAGAATAAACATCACCTCGAAATTTCAACGTCCTACATACAGCCATTACAAATTTCACATTTTTTCGATTTGCGCCGCGAAACGAAAACGAATATTAATGCTCTTTTTTCTATCATAAACTATGTTCCTAGCTTCACTGCCCGACAAAATATGACGATTCTATGGTGTGCGGAACTACTCTAAAAACCAGCATTTTGAAACAACGAAAAATTTCGACACTTCATTTACACGGAAAATGTCGCCTTTTTCGTGATATCGGAATTTTCCCATTACTCACATCCCATGACGAACAAGTATGCAAAATTTGGTGTTTGTATGTTTTGTGGAAGTATGCAAACAATTAAGTGTGTTTCCGATTATAGAGGTATATAATTCCTCGTTTTCGATTATGTTTACATCTAATTCCCTGCTCATTCCTACGTCTTTTACGTAGATGGAGGATGAACTTCAACAGCACCTTGATTATCACTATTCTTCTCAGTGACCATAATCAAATAGTGATTGAAGACGGACATTTGTGTTTTCGATTTATTTTTCATGTCACTCGCTGCCAACCATGAATCTCACACTATCATCTCAATGGAAATGAACTGGTACGTATATTGCATCGGAGAGTCACTATTCACTATTCGTATGGCATAAATACAAATATTGGACGGTTTTAATAGCTTTTACTGTCATCTCATTCCCAATCTCATCCTACATTCACTCACTCTGATGGGGATAAATTCAAATTAAACCTTCTCCGGAGAGCCACTGTCATGTCAACGACCCCAAAATTTAAGGATTCAAATATTAATGCTGGTTATTCCGATTATGTTTATATGTGAATTCCTAGCGAAAACACCTTTTTCCTTCTCACCTATTGCGAACAATTAGAAAAAAAAATCTATGATAGACCAGGGTACACTGATGTTCCAAGAATCATTAAAATCAGAGATCCGGCCTAGGAGAAGTTATCTGTAAAAAGACGTGTTTTCTTTAAATGGATAAAATATCGACCTGAGAGGCGAAAAACTGATTTATGTCTAGAAGCAGAAGAACATTAAATAAGACCATGGAAAATAAAGTTCTGTATATTTTCATAAGATGTTGAAACACAAATTGCTTATTTTTGTGATCACATCCCAGAAAGTGACTTATTTAATATTATTATTTTTTGATCATTAAGCTTTTATTCCAATACGTATTTTAAAGGGTTTGAAATATTTTTCACAAATCCATTCTTACCTTGTTCATGAGTTCTTTGTCTCTTTAGCACTTTGTAACTTCTGCTTGCATACACACACACACACACACACACACACATACACAACACAAAGATGATCCCAAATTGAGTCCTAACTTGTCGGTTTTGGCAATTGATTCGGTTGTTCCTTAATCCTTTCTGCTACATGCCATTCCCCTATTTATGTAATGTACCGAAGTCCTGCTCTCTATATTCTATCGATGATTTCATTGAGAGTTGCTGAGAAATTGGTATTAAAAATTTCGGTGCAAATTAACGCGGTATTCTCTTTATCTATCATTTATCCGTCTATTTATTTTAGCGTCTTCCTCTTGTATTTTCTTAAAAAGATTAGAAAATAAAGTATATTTTATAAATATGCATGCACATTTTTATTTTGTATAATGTATGATACATCGAGGTCTTGTGGCAAATACTAGTAAAGATAATAATAAATAGGGATGATAGGTACACAAACCCCACCTCTCGTCGCTAGATTGATGCACGTATGTAACCATTTGTATCCAGAAATAACTTTTGTAATACAATTTTTCCTTTTTATAGTTTGCATGCTTTTAACAATCCGTTGATGAAGCAATACTTTTGTCATTATTATCAAAAGCGAAATCTAACAAATCACACTTAAACAATACTATATAATTTTATTAAAAGAGCGAAACGTAAATTATTTCTCATATTTGGACTCGGAAACATATACCAATGACTATCTCAAACGGGTATTAAGCCTCTTTTACGCTTGTGTGAACGACTTTGATATTTTGAAATGTTATGACTTTTCCTTGCAAATATATAAAATTATATTATTCTATATTCAAAAGTGGGAAATATTATTTTATAGTCTATACGCAAGGAAGTTCTAATGATGCTTCAGGTTGCATGATTTAGGAATTTTTGGAGCAAGGTAAGACTTCCATTGAACTTCTGGTTCATGTTAGAGAATAAGCTGTCCTAATCGGAAAGGGAAAATTATAGATTATTAATTTTTTGGTTCAAAAACGCGTACTAAAACGTTCTAAACATACTGCAACACAAAATTCATATTTTATTATATACAAGGAACGTAAAACTTTCTTTGTGAACTATGATGAAATCTACATAACATATACACCTATAAAAGATTAATATTATTTTCGCGTTGCTGTGATTTAAATATCTGATTTTATACATCTGATATTCAATCACATGAATTGACTGATGGATACTACGTTAGAAACTCGATGTTCAGAAAACAAGCTGTGGTGAAATGTAAGACTGAAGACAATTTGTTAGGGGAACAGAGTTGTTTGAAAATGCTCCATTTAGAGAGTGACTTCCCTTTACGAGTTCAAATTGAGACACACTGTGAATTAGTTACGTAAAAAGTCAATATAGCTTTTGAATCAGGAGTAATGCACGAGTGACGATTACGCCCTTCGGTTGTGGTATTACGTAACAGCTACAAAACATTTAAAAACGAGGATCATGGCCACTATTGAGCAAGATATTTAATAAATCCGTGGAAGTGAATCCTCGGTAAACTATTAATGAAATTCAAGCAGAGCTAGATACGGCATATACATACCATTAACGTTCGGTTCTTCCATGTAATTGGTCAGATAAAAAATTTGAACACCATTCACAAATATCTAATGAGCTGACACCTGGCAACGAAGATCGGTATCCTGATTTATGAAGTTCTATTAGTGTACCAAATAATAACAGTTTTTCTACTTCAGACATCTTTCACCATGCAGTTCAGTCGCTGTATGTTCACAAACGTGTGATGATGTGATAGTACAGCTTTAGATTACAGTTAAAAAGGAATAATTTGTTATAAAAACTTCATTAGTAAAATACCTGTTTGAAGCTTTCTAAGACAAGTCGTTAAACACATTTTCAATGTTGCTAATAAAATAGAGGAAGAATTCCAAAACTGACGTAGGTGGAGTAAACTAACATTTTTTCTAGATTATTAGTTAGTGAACTAAACTGAAAATATTAATGAACACTTTCAGTGTGCATTTGAAATCCTTGAAAGTAATTAGTATTAGCTAGTTGTTTGAGGAGTATTGAATGTGTTTCTATTTTTGGATATCTGTTCTCGACCTGCTCGAGAACAGCAGTTCTATTGATTTCAGAAAGGTTATTAATCTCACTGCATTCAGTATATTTTGAAGTTTTAAGACCTCAAATTTATTTGGTGTTTTCGAAAATTGTTACTTTTTGGGGGGCAAACGTATGTGGACGATAAGGTTAGAGCACTCTGTAAACCGTCTTACCTAAACTTTAAGTAAGCT
The DNA here is from genome assembly GCF_964235325.1 of Thermobia domestica. Lineage (NCBI taxonomy): Eukaryota > Metazoa > Arthropoda > Insecta > Zygentoma > Lepismatidae > Thermobia > Thermobia domestica. The sequence goes on from NC_137463.1 coordinate 60,155,874, forward strand.
TTAAGTGTTGATTCATTCGTGTTGCCAGTTGATATGTGCAATCGTAGAATTCAAGCGAAATATCGGGTGAAATTACCTGACTAACCAACTGGCAACGCGAATGAACCAACACTTAAAGATACCTGAGGTACACAGAAAGCTACACTTTGGTATAGCAGACAATGAGTAATCATCTAACGATGGCTTATTTTCTATTAGACCAAAAATGGTGGTGCGAAAACATGAACACACAAAGATTGTGTTGCTTTGAAGAAAGAGGTTGTATCGCCTATTATTGTCAGTAGAAGTTGTACCAGTTTAATAAAGTTCCACAATTTATTTCTATCATTTTGATTTTTCTTCAATTCCATCATATAGATATTCCATTTACATTTGCTTATTAATTATTAATACCATTGACACATATTGCATATTCCTTATTAATAATGTTTATTTCTTCCATGGCTGAACAAAGACTTATATATTATAATTTTGCTTAATGAAAAGTTATAAATCTACAATATTTTTAAACTTGTTTTAAGCTTGCCATCTTACTGGAGGTTACATTTTAATGCTTATAACTAAAGATGGTTATTAACAGAATGGATAATATATGTCGGCGGTAAAACTTGTTGAACATTGCGCTGTGTTAAAGTTAAAAGGTAAAACCCTTCTGCGATTTATATACTTGCTCATCTCGCTTAGTTACTATACTGTATTGTGCTTAACATGAGATTGCATGAATAAATTTGAACTGATCCATGTTATACTTCCGGTTTTTTTCCTTCTTTACTTCTAATTTAGAATTCTTCTGAACTTAAAGTCACTCAGAAAATTCGATAGCATCGTGTGAGGATCTTAGGGAAGTACTCTTGGGCGACAATCCTGATGGAGTTCATGGAGAACTGTAGTGTCATTTGTGGTCCCATTCTGTTCAAAACAAGCGTTTACATGATATAAATGAAGTATTTATAAGTATTGGATCAATGTCTACAGTACAAGAGCGACTGCAGGATGTTGTGCGACTCAACGCATGTTGTGCGTCCACTATTTTCTGGACATGTTGTTTTGAGGGAAGATCATATCGAATCACATGATCACCAAAGTTATGTGTTTGAGATTTTTTGTTCTGAACTTATCTGAAGCATTTTGTGTATTTCTAGTCACCTTCTCGTAGAACTAAAGAGCTGTTGATGCTGTTTTGAGACTCCTAGCATTTTACATCAGGCTGTAACAAATTTTCGTGATCGGCTTCGTAGAGTATGCCTCGTAATAGAGAGTATATTGAGGATATTATTTTGAAAACTCAAATTTAATGTTTTGCTTAGCAAATGCAAAGATATGTAATTTTTAATAAAAGTAAGTATTTGCCGAATATCACTACCATTTAAAAATTTACTGCTCCACAAGAGGAACCTATATTTATTTAATAAGCATAAAAATTGAATCTGCCACTTTCTGAAGATATCGTTGAAAAAATTATTATTTTGAGTTGCACTAACCTCCTTACCTTTCCGAACATGCATAACGAAGTACCGCATGTTTGTTAATGAAATACGTATTTCTTATGGAAATGTTAACCGAATCGAATCTAGCTTTTCTGATAAGAATAGCGTCTGATATTGTCATTAACCATCACCTCCCAGATACGTATAACCACGATTAATTGTTGTAGAATTTTAAACGATATATAGGGTGGACAAAAAGTCGCTTTCCGCAAAACAAGTATTTGTGTATTTTGGGGGGAAGTGACTTTGTGACCACCCTGATGAAATGAGAACAAAATTATCATATTCATTCTCTACAAAGTCATCCAAAACAAACTCCGCACAAACTACCCAGTGCGACCTTTTAATGAATTATAAGTAAATTATTATTATTATTATTAGCCAAAATAGGAATTTTGTACCTTAATTCTCCATTAACCCACGCTTAATTTTCGAATTATATTGAAATTAAAACATTGCTCTGTAAAAATATTCTGCTTCCTGTTCTAGGAACTTACGTCTGGCCGAATGGTGAAATGAATGAATGAACAGAAGAAATGCATCTGAAAACCATGTGTTTATGTAAATGTTAATGCAAGTGTTAAGATAATTAAAACATCAAATTCGAAGTTTCTCAGACACTTTTTAATATTGCCGCTCGTGTAGTGAAGTTTGGAAATAAGAAGTAATAAGAAATATTCATTTTAGCAAACATAATTTGAGAGCGAAAAATAAACTGTGTCTGATATTGGGAAACGATATTATTGGAACAAAGACAAGGTATTAATATATATCAAAATGAATTTGACTAAAGAAATATATTACAAGAGATCAAAAGGCCATTAATAAGAATAAATCAACTTATTTCAATTACTCAGAAAAATGTAAACTTGAAAAATTAAAATATAAAATATATAGCTATTATGTCAGATACCCATCTCAAAATAGTGATAAAGTCATGTTAATTTTACACTGAATGCGTTAATCGGTTATTTTACTTATGTATTTTTCTAAAGAAATAATGCTATAAGAATTGTTATTATACTTTAGTGTTAAAATAAGTGGAATACAACGTTATAATTTAAAGACAATAGGTATAAGCTAGAAAAGATAATGACCATTGTGTCTCAATTATTGGATAACATTACACAGAGTGCATCAACAACATAGGAGCGGGTCGGGGAACATAATGCTAAGAGGCCTTATTTTGAAATTGAATTATAGGTGGAATGGGTTGCGATGGAACCATAGAACAGTATGCAAGTAGTGTAACTTCGGAACTGTTTCTGCAAATAGCAGGGTAGCTTCTTTGCTGTGACATTTCATTGAATTCCATGGGAGTCCTGAATCTTCTTTTCTACTTAACCAAAAAGTTTTAAAAATGCCATACAAACGTTTTCCTAACCCACTCATATGTATTTTCAATTGATTTATTTTTTGATTGATTGGATGGACTTCAGCTTTCTCCAGCTCCGAGGCTTTCTCCAGCTCCGAGGCGAGTGACTGTTGAAACCGAAAATGAAATCTTTGAGTTTTACGTCCCACGATTATGCCGGTTAGGCTAAAGGAGACGGTGATGATGAGTAATGAATGAAATGGTGGAATGAAGAAAGTGGGAGGAAACGGGAGAACCCCGAGAAAACCCACGCACACGGTGTTTGTCCACCACAAAGTTCACTTGGTGGGGGCTGGGATCGAACCCGGGACCCCAAGCACCAGAGGTGAACGCTCTACCACTGAGCCACCGCGGCCCCGCTGTTGAAACCGAATCCCTACTCGGGTTTGTACTGCGGGCAAGCACTTCACCATAGATAAAAGTCGTGAACAAACACTGAGTTTCCTAGTAGTTATATAGTTACCATTGAAGATTTTGACGCGGGATACAGGCTTTGACTCCTGTTAGGAGCTCATGTGGTTTGTTACTAGTGTTAATTTCTAGGTTAACATCTCATATAGCCTCATTACTGATATCTATACTTAGAGCCAGTCATAGATTGCCATGGTGAGGCTCAGTGGTAGAGCACTTATATGGAGTCCCTCTTTTGATCCCCAGCCAAGTAATGTGGTAGATAATTGACCTGTTTTTTTTTAGGGTACTCACGTTTCCTCCATTTTTGCATTCCACCAATGCTTCCATCATCATCAACCCGCCTATTATTGAAAAAAAAAAGAGCATAACGTGTGACGTTAAAATGAAATAACCCATTTTCTTTTCCTCAAATCCAATTGCAACCACCAAACATCTTGACCCCAAATTTGAGTATATCCAAGTGCTATGAGTACTTTAATAAATCATTGCATCACTTTAGAAAAACGTTTGAAGTCATTGAGTTTAGTCTTTCGAAAAGATAGTTGCAAATAAATAAAGTATTGACATTGAAAATGAATATGAAACAAAACTTGAGATTTTATTATTGGACCTATTATGATGATTTAAAGGAACGAATGCTTTTATAACATCATATCATGTTTCATCGTTAAAAATATATTTTTTTTTATTTCATAACTATATCCAAATAGTAAAACGTTTATTATGTTCTCACATTGAGGTCTGAAAGATAAGATAAAATACGAGGAATACAAAAAATTATTTCATTACAAGATGATAGACTAAATCATAAATCTCATTGTGGAAAGAAAGACAAGGTTATAATATCGTTCTTGAAATTATGTCAAACCAATATAATATGATGTTTAACTCCATTTGAAATTATCTACAACCACATTTTTTTCTTTTGTGTTAGGCTTGTACCTTTAACGAGTTTATCTAATATACCCTGTCAAGAAATGATAAAACTGATTTTTTTTTTAGTTTGGATAGCTATAAATTTTTAGAGTAGTCATATCATAGTGCGGTTTTATATCTTGAGAATAAGTAGTGCCTTAAAGAGATTTTCTAGCCTTATTCGAGAATTAGCGAATATGAGCTCCTAGATTCCTTCAGTCTAGATTCACGAAATTTATAAATCTATTTGTCATAATTGTCGAATAATTCAAGGTAGTCTATGTCAATATATAGTAATTTTCTGTCATGTTCTGTGATAAATGCTAGTATTTTGATTTTTTTGTAGTAAAAACCTGAAGTTATACTACTAATTAGGTTTTAGTTACACTAAAAGTAACTCATACGCTGAGATGTAGTGGAGTATACAGGTGTATACGACCATACTTTAGTAATACTATTACTGTGCAGCTTAAGATCACCTTACATTTTGAAAAGAACAAAAGCAAAGACGTTAGTAATTTGCAATTCTCAAAAAATATGGATCAGATGAAATACCACACAAGACCTTTACACAGCGTTTGGATAAATTTTTGATTGGCACAGATACAACATTCAGAAAGAAATGCTGTAAGATACAGTAGAAAATCTGGTACACACCAGTGTTGGGGTTCGAAATCTATTGTTCATACGACTCAGGAAACAGGATGACAATATGTCGTGTTTCTCGAACTAATCGCAAGCAAGCAAGGCAACAACTGTTATTGTTCCCTAGTATGGTCAACGGTCACATCAAACAGCCAACACTGCCTTGCACGTGCGTGGCATAAATTCGATGGTATTGTAGGTGAGTTTTGGATGATATTTTTTCACTCACCCAGAAGAGCGACTTCCAGCTTTAGAATGGTAGTTGGAAGTACTGACCAAGCTACACTGCTACGCCATGCATATTCCATATATTCTGAATGCGATTGGATGACGAGCATTGACATCCACATAAACAAATAAATCACCGACGACACAATCATAAACATGAACGAAAGTTGCAGGATCTCATCCCTATATCTGCGAGCCGTTAAAGAGCTTTTCAGATTATATGTATGTCCACCAATGCTGACTGCTGTCCACCCCATAACTTTACCACTATGATATTGGGATCTTTCTCGCACAAAAAATGTGATTGTTTCGTGTCCTATATTACATGCAAATCAAAACACGTCCATTATCAGGTTTCACACTGAATCTCTACTCGTAAGAGAACCAAACATGGCAGCACTCATTGCGCCCGTATTCACGATGTCGCTTCTCCGAAAATCTTCGTTCAATGAATCCCACACCATTACTTCAAGTTCAAAGCTTTCCTCTCGTTGAAGCTGATTGGGGTACATTTGACTGGTTCTTGTAAGTCGTGTTGTTATTTGGAAGACACATTGCAGCAGAATTATGCTCTGCCGCTGATTCCGGTAGGCTGATAACACAAGATAAAGACCTATCTGGCTGCAGTTGTTTGAGAGCGTGATAACAATTGGAAAATCACACTTTGTACCACTCCAATGGCATTTGACACCTTTTACTGTGACTAACGAGCTTTGAACGTTTCGATATCATTCGATGCCTGGGAAATCGAAAGATTCTGTTAAGCCATTTCACTATGTTGACATATTCCGTAATGATCACTTACACTGAGCCAAAGTTGCTAATAGTGGAGAAGAAATTTAAAGATTTCCGCCCTTAAAATTATTGTACATTACAGAAACTATCATAGATCCGTTATAATTGAAGAAACAAATACAGTATAATGGTTGCAATAATACAGAATAAATTAGCCTGGTAACATTCGGTTTTGAACTCCAATTCCCTTTCACTGTCCTCATCATCACTTTTCTCCTTATTGGCTTACCTTTATAGGTTTTCAACATTGTACTATAGTCATCTCAGCAGAAAATTCGGTTCTGTAAACTTTACACCTGCATTCATACAAACTATCACTTACAGTCTTTAACCAGTCGTTGAATATCGCATCAATCAGCCACTCTTCAGTGAAATTTATGTTTTAAATGTTTAAGATTCAACTAATTATATATTTCGTTTCTTTTATGAAGTGGACGGCAAAAAAAAAATCATTATTATTTTCGGCGGATGACCTGTGGCCTGTCGGTTGTTCCTTACCAACATTTATTTAATTTCATGTTCCCATTACAGGTATTAATTCTGTAACATCCGAAGCTCAGCACAGTGTTAAATTTCATATTTATTCTAGAGCATATGATTTTAATGCAGTGGTCGATTGTTTAGTATTACCAAATATCGCAGGTTGCATACCCTCCAAGGATTTGGTTATAGTAATTGGAACTTGACAAAGAATATTTGCTTAGCCGTTCCAAATTTTCATCGCCCGTCGTAAGTGGATATGCTTATTGGTGCTGGGTTACAGTCTCTTTGAGCTACGCCAGATGAGTTGTAGTCGGAAATATGCCTTCAATAACCAAAGAAACCAACCAGACGGCAATTTCATGTGTTGTTCAGATGGAGACAGAATTGGATAGACAATTGAGACAATTCTGGGAGCTCAAAAATCTTCAGACTAAGGTTTACACACACGAAAAAGAAAATTGTGAGAAGCTATTTTTTTTTTTTTTTTTAAAGAAAATACAACCAGAAATGAAGAGGGAAGATTTGTCTTCAAATTATCGAAGAAGGAAGAGAATGCAGCTTTAGGAGAGTCTTACAACATGGCACTACAAAGATTTAAGCAACTTGAAAGAAGATTGCTACAAAATACTGAGTTTTGTAAACAATATTCCACTTTCATGGATGAGTATTTAAGTTTAGGTCATATGCGAAAAGTTAGTGGAAGACGTGAACAGCAGCAGTAGCTATTATCTTCCACATTATCCTGTATCAAAGATGGACAGTGCAACAAGTAAATTAAGAGTGTTTTTGATGCAAGCGCAAAGGCATCTAACGGCAAATCATTTAATGATCTTCTTCAAATTGGGCGAATTGTTCGAGATGACTTGTATTCCATTATTTTTTAGTTTCGGTTGTATCCTGTTTCATTTACAGCAGATTTAGACAAAATGTACCGCCAAATATGAAGTCATGACGAAGACAAGTGTTTACAACGCATCCTTTGGAAAAACTCAGTAGAAGAACCGATCCAGTCGTACGAGCTACAAACAGTCACGCACGGGACTTCGTCAGCGCCCATCTTGGCAACAAGATGTCTGAAGCAATTCGCGCAGGAAAATTCCAAGGAATTTCCAGAAGCAGCAGAAGTAATAAAGCACAATTTCTACATTGATGATGTGTTAAAAGCAGTACCAAACATGTCAAAGGCCTTAGAACTACAGAAGGATCTTATTAATATTTTAAGCGGAGCAGGTTTCAGACTTTGTAAATGGAGTTCTAACAAAGAAGAAGTACTTTAATGAGTTCCTGAAGACTTCAGGGATGAAAAACAGCCAATCATACTTGGTCAGCAGGACGGTGTTAAGACTGTTGGAATAGCATGGATTCCATCAACAGACAAACTCATCATTGCGAACAAAATTTGTGAAAATGGAACTTTAATTAAAAGTAATGTTGCAATGACAAAAGGACAAATCGTCAGCATAGTGTCATCGATTTTCGATCCATTAGGTCTAATCGCTCCAATTGTCATCAAATACAATAATTTCTTACAGAACTTATGGGAGACAGTTCTAAAAGTTGTCAAAGTCATCAATTAATGTTTTGGTTATCTGTGATGGTGAATATACAAATTACAAGAAACGTAATGTCTTCGAAGAACGTTAAGGAAATTCAATTACATGGTTTCTGCGATGGAAGTGAAGAAACGTTTGGAGCAGTAGTGTACATCAGAGCTACAGATGATCAAGGAAATATTGAAGTCAATTTACTCTGTTCAAAGTCGAAAGTCGCACCACTGTAAAAGCAGACTTTGCCTAGATTGGAATTATGTGGAAAAGTATTGCTTTCAAAGCTAGTAGACAAAACAATATCTATATTGAATATAGAGGTCAGTGCTATACACCTGTGGACAGACTCAACGATATTCTGTCTTGGATTAAATCACCTGCTAATTGCTGGAAGACGTTTGTATCCAACAGGGTGGCTCAAATTCAGAGAATCACATCAACCAGTCAATGACACCACGTTCCTAGTAAAGAAAATGCGGCACACACAGTTAATCGAGTAGCGTATCCCAACACTCTTATTCAGTCTCGAGATTGATGGCATGGTTCGGAGTTTGTTTACACAGTAGAATGGCCACGTCAAGAACAAAATGAGGCAGATAACATCCCAAAAGAGAAGAAAGTCATGATAAGTTTGGTGGCAGTTCTTGAAACAAATTTTATGGAAAGGAATTAATCGTTAAATATGTTGAGGGTAGTTGCATATTGTTTGCGATTCAAACACAATTGTCATTCCAAAAAAGCGAAAAGAAAAACCGAAAGTCTTGACGATTCAGAAGTTCGTTCGGCGTTACACAGATGTATCAAGATAGTACAACATTCTATCTATCATCAAGAAATATTGAACCTGCAACAACATATGGTGGTTTCTACGAAAAACCACATCAAGGATCTTTTTCCATTTCTGGACATGGAGCGAATGCTAAGAGTAGGAGGAAGATTGGAACATTCAAACTTGGAGTATGACAACAACCACAAATTCATCCTAACCGCAGGTCATCATTTCACCCAACTGATAGTCAAAGAAGAACATAAAGGGTTGCTTCATGAAAGACCACAGCTTCTTATTGCATCTTTGTGTACCAGATATTGCTAAGAAGATGGTCAAGCAATAGTACACAATTGTTTGGTTTGTTTCAAGTGGAGATCAGCAAGTTCATCACAGTTAATGGGGTACTTACCCAAGGAAAGAGTAAATAAAGGAAGGCCATTTGTGCACGTGGGAGTGGACTATGCAGGATTCTTTCATGTCAAGCCCACAATTCGCAGCAAAATTCAAATGAAAGTCTATGCAACGTTGTTCATATGTTTAACCACGAGAGCAGTTCACATTGAAAGTCTCAGACTTAACTTCTCAAGCATTCATCGCAGCATGGAAGAGATTTATTGCTAGGAGAGGAAAATGTTTATCTATCTGTAGCGACATTGGTTCAACCTTTGTTGGTGCCAATCGAGAATTGCAACAATATCTTGAATCCAAAACTAACAGAAAGGACATTCTGGAATACTCAGCTCAGAAAGTTTTAGAATGGAAATTTATTCCTGCCAGATCTCCTCACATGGGGTCATGGGAGAGTTCAATAAAATCCATGAAGTACCACTTGGGGCGTGTGGCAGGAACAGCAAGTCTGACATACGAAAAATTGAATACGTTACTCATTCAAATTAAAGTCATTTTAAATTCAATACCATTGACAGCTGTTTCCAACGATCCAACAGATCCAATGTATCACAGTCCAGGACATTCTTTGGTGAGAACTACTAGACGTACCTATCAATAGACTAGGAAGATGGCAACGGATTCAGCAAATGAAGTAGCAAGTTTGGAAACGTTGGTCAAATGATTACCTAATTCAATTGCGTGAAAGAAGAAAATGGAAGTCAGCTCAGCCTAATCTACAACCGGGCATGGACGTTAAAAGAAGACAATGTTCCTCCTCAAGTCTGGAAGTTAGGGTTGATTGAAGAAGTTCATCCGGGCACTGATAATATAGTGCGAATGGAAACTGTGAAGTTTAAGGGTGGCATTTTTCGGCGCAGTGTTACTAAGTTAATTCCTTTGCTCCTAAAATATTAATTGATTGTGTCCAATCAAGGTGGGGGAGGACGGATAAACATGAATAGGGGCATTATTTGTATTCATATTAGTTTTATTTTTTCCATATAGTTTAGTGGTTTTAGTGAATTCTTGTGTGATTCTTTAGTGATTTTTTGGTGCATTTTAGTGAATTGTGTTTGCATTGACTGGCAAAAGTGTCTTCAGTGTTCTATTCAAGTTTTGTCTGTGCTTCTACAATGTGCTGCGAAGTGCAACTATACAAGCATATTAATCTTAGTTTTAGAAAAGCATCCTCTTTTATGGCTTAAAAATTACATTAGTTCATTTGATAGCCCTCTTCCGATAATAACTCGTTTCTTTTAATATTTTTTCCTTAGGTTATTCCTTGAGTTCAGTTGATTTTGAGTTTTACGTCCCTTTTCAGCAGCAAGACTATATGAGACGTTGACCTATTGATTAACACGGAGTCCGAACCACATGAGCTCCTGTCGGGAATCGAACCCAGGTCCTCCATGCCTAAGGCACGTACGCCAACCGCTTAACCACAGAGGAGCTCTTTTATGTTCTTCGTTGTCTTTAAGTTAAAAACGCTTTTAAAGTAGCGTATAATCTTAATTCTAAACAACTTCCACGTATATATATATATATATATAATAATTTAAAAGCCCATAATCTGTCTACATAAGTAGAAATGAAAGTAATTATGTTTTGGCTTCATACTTTTTAACCACCAGATTGATCTCGACCAAATTTTCAACATGGATGAGGTTCGAGCCTGGGACGGTTTTTACCATTTCACTTTGTGTGCAACTTAGAAGAGGTGTGGAGATATTTAAATATGATCGAAAATGACTGATATTAGTGTCGAATTCAAAGTTTTTGGGATTGCTGAGATAAACAGTGACACTTCCGATGCTGTTTAAATCCTAATTCACCCCTTTATGTAAAAAAATGAAACGTATTATCCCGCGCAAAAAAACGGGTATTCTGCTGGTTTAAAATAAAAGGAAATATTGAAGAAACTGGAACTACAACAGTACTGTAGAAATCAGTATATTTACAAATTATTCCTTGATTCTAAATCTATAAAGTCTGTTACTGTTAAAATAATAATTTTACTAACTTTTAGAAAAGCATTCGAATTTAGTGTAAAGGTCTTAAGAAAGTCACATTGGTGTATATTACAATTTTATCGTTAGCCTACAAGCTAAGGAAACAAATCTTATTTTTTTTTTTTTTTTTTTTTAAGGATACGGGAATAGGGTTAACTTTATAAATCTTTATTCATCATTTTATTTTATAGGAGCAAAAGAGTCCTCTACTCCCAGCCATTAGAGGGTTACGCCCTCTCTTTGGCACAAATCTTATTTGATACCATAATTTTGTATACAAGAATTAACTTCTTAACTGGGTGAACCGCGTTTAAGCGTCACGGAGAATCTAAACTTTGTTGGGGCAACCGTATTTTGGCGTGGCGAAAAGATCTTATTTTTTTCTAGCTGTTTATGCCGCGTATGAGCGTTGCATTTTGGGGAAACTTCTTGTCATGTATTGCCATATTTTTCTCTGGGTTTTCCTGCCATCTATTGAGCATATTTTGTCGAGAAAAATGGTTGCCCCACAAGTTCTGCTGCTGGTTCCTCTCGTAGAAAATGAGTTCGTGATGGTGGTATTGCATCTCTCCTACTATCAATCACAAGTGAAAGTTCAAATGATTCCGAAGAATATCAGTCTACTGACAGTGAGAGTGAAACAGAATTCGACAACGATGTGGCGGATAGTTATTTGCAAGTACCAACACAATGGGTAGAATTCGGTAGTGCGAGGCCACCGTTTGTTTGCAACGATCGAGGAAATTCATCTAGGTGAAGTGCAATATCATCATCACGAACTCGTTTTCTACGAGAGGATCCAGCAGCAGAACTTGTAGAGGCAGCCATTTTTCTCGACAAATTACTAACAAGTTGCCGATTGAAAATATGCTCAATAGATGGCAGGAAAACCCAGAGGAGATTATGTTCAATGCATGGCAAGAAGTTTCCCCAAAATGCAACGCTCATACGCGGCATAAACAGCTAGAAAAAGATAAGATCTTTTCGCGACGCCAAAAAGCGGTTGCTCCAACGAGATTTTCCGTGACGCTACGCAAAGCAACTACTGAAAATTGGCAAACTGGCATGTTTGTGATGATGATGATGATTATGATGGTTATAACTGTGAAATCTCTATTGGTTCATACGGTAGTTAAAATTTAGTACTATTATTTGTTTCAAAGACTTTATAAAGCAATATTATAATATAAATCTTCTATCTTAAATTAAGCTTAAAAAATTCCCCAACAGGCTATTGGCCTCAGGTGACAAATTACTCGCTTAAGAGGTTAAGCTTCCTTCCCATAACTTACAGCAATAAAATTATAACTTTTACTGATGTTATTCTCCTCAGAGAAGCCACTGTTTATGTACCTAGGTATAAAGTATAATTTATGTCTTCTATATGGATTTAAATTGTGTGGATTACGTGATTTATCTTATAACAAGTAAAAATTTAATTATTTCTTATACTACTGGTATTCATATACTAAAATTCATATTTCACTAGTTATAATTGAACACAGGTATATCAAACTACAACATAAACATCTTTTCAGAGCTATTATATATGCCTCTGTACCAGAATCAAAATTGGAAGGTATTCAAGTCTAAATACGTGCTTGTGAAAATTGTTTTTATAAACATCAGCAAATGAAACTCGGTCACTAGTGTAAAGTAACGGTAACGATTGTATTAACTCAAAAATGTAGTTATACAAAGTACACATACCCACACATGTAGTGATACACAGTACAAATACTCAAAAATAGTCTCCAAAACTGTTGTCACATTTATGCCCTTGCGACACTAGCCGGTCGGTTCCATCCTTGAAGAAGCTAGTAGGCTGCTGTTGGATCCAGGTCTGGACCCAGTCACATACACCCTCGTCCGGTGCGAATCGATGTCCGCGAATAGTTTGTTTTAGAGGTCCAAACACATGAAAATCACACGGTGAAAGATCGAGACTGTACGGTGGATGTTCCAGCGTTTCCCTCCGAAACTGCTGCAATGTCGCCTTCACCGCATTGGTCGTGTGTGGGCGGGCGTTATCATGCAGGAGGATAATACCATTAGACAACATGCCTGGGCGTTTCGACTTGATGGCTCGTCTAAGGTTCTGTAAAGTGGCTTGATAACGCTGGGTATTGATGGTGGCACTCCGTTCCAGGAACTCGACAAGCAATGGGCTCTTGTGGTCAAAAAAGAAGGACATCATGACCTTACCAGATCTGGTGTGCACGGCCTTTGACTTCTTTGGAGGTAGTGAACCCTCTTTTTTAACTGCTTGCTCTGACGCTTGCTTTGCGGTTCAAAATGGTGACACCATGTTTCGTCCCCTGTGACAATACGCGACAGAAAGCCGTATTCCTCCTCATGATAACGTTGCAAATGACTCAAAGACAGCGCCATTCGAGTATTGCGCTGTTCGGCGGTCAGTTGGTGGGGAGCCCACTGCGCACAAATTTTTCGAAATTTCAAGTGTTGATGCATTATGGTGTGGGCGGTGCCCACGCTAATACTCAGTAAGCAATGGATCTCGTGAGCGGTGATTCTGCGGTTGTCCAAGACTAATGCATTCACTTCTGCAATCATTTCCGGTGTGATGACACGATGAGCCTGTCCAGGACGAGCATCCTCTTGCAGTGACTCGAGCTCCTCAAGGAATCTTTTGCGCCATTCAACAACACTTGTACGACTCAGACTGTACTCACCGTACACAACCTTCATCCATCGATACATTTCACGGCCTCCAACTCCCTCCGCCGCCAAAAATCGAATCATTTCTCGTTGTTCCTGCTTACTCGCCTGCATGTTCGGTAGTAGACGATAACTTGGTGATCACCTTCTCTTCGGCGTGAAACCACACTGGCCCTATGCAACGTCAAACGGTGCGCACGCGTCAGTCTCTCTACCAAACGATTGCCCCACCATATAAGCAGTTGCGTGATGCCACCTTACATGTAGGGCAAAGTTAGACGCACTGACCAGGTTTCATTTGAATGTTCCTCATATATAAATAAAAATGAAAGTGACCATGTTTGTAACTTAATAACTCGACAGATATCGATCAAATTTTAAACATAAATGAGGTTCGGGCCTGGGATGGCTTTTATCATTTCACTTTGACGGTGGAATTTAGGAAAGGGGAGGGGAAGATATTTAAAAATGACCGAAAATGAAAGTGATTACCGTTGAGACTTAATATCTCTTGAGCCACCCAACCGATCTCGATCAAATTTTCAACATAGATAAAGTTCGGGCCTGGGATGGGTTTTTTATCATTTCACTTTGATGGTGCAACTTGAGAAGGGGAAGGGGGAAGATATATATATATAAATGATCGAAAATAACCGATATCAGAGAGTGCTTCACCAATAGTAAGAAGTGACTGACTAACGGAACATATTACTACCTCGGTAGTTTTTCTTATTTCACCCAGCGAAGCGGGTAAAAATAAAAAGAATCCATTAAAACTGCACTTTCCGTTTCATGTACCTTTCGCTGATATCATGGCCTCATCTTCATTTGAGTTCTCACTCATAGATATTCATTGATCCCAGAGGTTCACTTTGGCTGTTTGGTTAGCGTACGTGCTTCGGCGAAAGACACACGGGTTCGATTCCATAGTAAGAACTTTTTTAATTGGATCCCACCCTTAGACGCAGGTCCTGTCTAATGTAGCCTTGGTGCTGAAAAGGGACGCTTTAACTCTCATCCCAACCACTAAACCAAACTTGCAAGGTAAGAACTCAAGAGTTTAGTAGATGCCTCTAACGATACAATACTGTATACTTTGAAAATATAACCACTTTAAACGGAAGTCAAAGGAGGTGTTACAGATCAGCAATAACGTGAATGAAAAGATAACGTAAGAACACGTAAGCTTGTAGAACGGAGTGAAAGTGAAACATGAAACTGTTGATAAGATGCTCACTGTGATGAAATACCTTAAAGAAATTGATCTTAAGAAGAAGTGCAAGAGATATTATCTGATGAAACCTTTGAGGAGAGAGAAAGAACCAGAAGGGACCAAGAAATCTTCAATACTGGCTGCTTCTATGTCCTCCCCCTCCCACTGAAGGAGAGCTATCTTAACCCCCTACCACTTCATCTTCTTACAACGTTCCTCCAGGAACACGTATCATCGACTGGCAAGAAAATTAATCTAATGCTTTTGCCCCTAAGGAATCTACACAACAGGAAGATTGATGCTCAGTCCTATGAAAGATATAACTCCTGTAGTGGAGGGCTATTCGCTTTTTTTTTCTATTCTTCCCCCACCTCTCCCGTTCCTACAGAAAAATGAGAAGCTCTAAGCTACTGATAAAAGTATTGTAGAAAATAAATATACAAGGTATAAACCTTATCAAAAGGAAATAAATGCTCAAATGATCTCTACTCAAAATTACATATACATGGCTACACTTCAATGTCAGGAATTAATGAAGGCGATTAAAAAAAAAAAATAAAATTCCATTATCTGGAGGCACATCAAGGAAATTTGTAAGAATCCATAACTTTAAAGATCTTTCTCTTTATGCAATATCCTATCACAGGCGGTCCTTGAGTTTGTTTATAGATTTCTTAGTTGATTCATTGCTTGAATTTTATCACCTCTTTCAGTACAGTAAAGTGGAATCCTTCTCTCAAATTTGCACCGGGGTGCTCTTGCACTGGGTAACGAACACCGTGCACTACAGCGGTGAGCACACAAGCCACTAGTCCAGTTTCATTTTCTCTAAACATCGTTCATAGCACTGTTGAATCCAGAAGCGTATGCAAAATGTCATCAATGTGGGTTCCAATCCCAATTTCATATCGTTTCAGAATATTTGTTGTGTTCTATTTCTCGTATTTTAACACAAAAGAGAACAAGAAACGCATTATTTCCTGCTGGGGTAGCTATAACGTACAAGGAGACAATGAGCAAATTAATGGGAAAACATGAACTTGTAGCTATAAGTAAAACAACACTGAGAAAAAAAGGACTAGGATTTCTGAGTGGATACATCGTATTTACGCGGGTGCGCTCCTTAAGTAATGTAATTTAATATTTAAAAGTACAGCAGGTGGGAACACCATGCCAAGTCTGGAGTTCGGCGTCGAACTAGACTCGCTGTGATTGGATAATTTTATTCACATGATTGATTTCGTGTTAAAAACTATTACTCTCGTAAGGTAGGGAGTCACAGATTTAGAAAGAACCAAGAGGGGACACTCGTAGGAAGGTAGTAACAACATTATATACGTAAGTTACCACCGTTGGAATGGGTATAGCGTTAATTCTAGATTTGAAATAGTGATCCCACAATACAAAATTTTCGCTGGAAGGTGATGCAGATCGTACTAAGGATGAAACAATATTACTTAATGTGGTGACGCACGTAACCTTTTAAAAACAGCATTTACATGCCAACTGGATTATGCATTTTTCTCCGTGAAGGTTTACAGATAAAAGACAAACTCAAACACTATTTAAATGCTACTTATTTCTTTGTCCCACTTGAAATCATATTATTTTCACTAAGTTGGAAACCTTGCATGAATTATATTATTTGTGGATAAACTGTATATGTACTGTATGTACTAGCTTCCCATATACTGCGCAATTTAAGATACTTGATAAGTTTCACTTTCGTCTGGATTCATAATCATCAAATTTCTTATAGAGGAGTAAGTTTAGGATTAGATATAATACTAGCTTGTAATGACCGCCAAGCCCAGGTTGTTTATATATATATATATATATATATATATATATATATATATATATATATATATATATATATACAGGGTGTCTCAAAATTCCCTTACCACCCCTATTAAAATCCAAATAGATGTACTTTCAGCGAATTTGATATGGTAGGTGAACTTGAGGGTTAGGGGGACACTTTCTGGCGTAGAGTACGCGGACGGCCGCCATCTTGGTGCCGCCATCTTGAATTTAACTTTTTTGTTACAAACGCTACGTGGGTCATGTTATACATTACCATAGGCTAGAATTTCACCAGAAAACCGAATCTGAAGTCAAAATGCATTTATCTTTATGCGATAAACAGTTATCCACAATTGTAGGTGTGACTTTCGTATTACATAATATGCTCAACATGTTGTCCGTGCTGGGCAATGCACGTGTTCAGACGCTTCTCCCAATTGCTATGGACACGTATTACGGTTTCTGAGGATATTTGTTCACAGGCAGCCATGATACGTTGTTCCAGATGGCGAACATCACGAACTTTCACAGCATACACCAAAGCCTTCACATGTCCCCACAGATACAAGTCAAGGGGAGATAAGTCGGGTGATCGGGCAGGCCATTCCACTGGTCCACGTCGACCAATCCACGTCCCAGGGAATTGTTCATCCTGGAACTGACGCACCTGGATGCCATAATGGGAAGGTGCACCATCTTGTTGGAAGAACCTGGGGAAGGTACCATCCTCGGACATCAGAGCCGGCATTATGTTTTCCTGCAACAACGCGAGGTATCGGTCTGCATTTAACGTTCCTGGAATGAAAAACGGACCGACTATCTTTGTTCCCCATATGCCTGCCCATACCATAGTTTTCCCTGCACCGGTCATTTTCGAGGGATCTGTCCAAGCGGGGATGTCACAGGACCAATAGCGCATGTTTTGCCTATTGACCTCACCATTTACGTAGAAATGGGCTCCATCCGAAAAAAGTATCTGCATAGCGAACTGTGGATTTACCCTCAATTGCTCAATAGCCCACTCGCAAAACTGAACGCGACGATCGGGATCGTCCTCCGACAAATGTTGCTGCAATTGCATCTTATGTAGATGCCACTTATACCTTTGGAGCACTCTGTGCACTGAACTGTGACTCACGGCACACTGCATTGCTAAACGACGTGTGATTCGCTGCGGCGACTTCGAGAAGGAGGCCAGCACGGCAGTAGCTGTTTCTTCGTCCGTGGCTGTCCTTGGCCGTCCACTACGGGGTCTATCCACAACTGTTCCCATTTCTTCGAATTTGGTCAATAACCGTGCCAATGCAACATGCGATACAGGTGTTCGTTGTGGATGACGCGCATTGAAATCGGCAGCCACAGCGCGGCCACTCCTCCGGCCTCATATTTTGATGATCTGGATGCGTTCGTCCCTCGTTAACGGCATGATTCACAACCTGCAAGACAAAAGAAACGCAGTAAAATTCACAACTTCAATTGTGGATAACTATTTACTACATAAAGATAAATGCATTTTGACTTCAGATTCGGTTTTCTGGTGAAATTCTAGCCTATTGTCATGTATCACATGACCCACGTAGCGTTTGTAATTAAAAAAAGTTAAATTCAAGATGGCGACCGTCCGCGTAACCTACGCCAAAAAGTGTCCCCCTAACCCTCAAGTTCAAATACCACATCAAATTAGCTGAAAGTACATCCATTTGGATTTTAATAGGGGTGGTAAGGGACTTTTGAGACACCCTGTATATATATACAATAGGGCGGAGCGAAAAATACCTTTTTTATAAATCGAAAACGCAATAGTGCGGAAAAGTTGTCAATTGATGTTGATAAAATACTGTAAAAATTTCGTCGCTGAAATAAAATATCTTCGGGTGGCGAATCGCCAAAAAAGATTTTGTGTATTTATAGGGTATGCAAACCCGCCGTACATATAACTCTTTTGTGTTTTTACGGTAAATGGACAAAAGTATTACCAATATTTTTTATCTTAAGCAGTCTGTAAAATTGAAGAAATAATTTCTAGATGATTTAGGCATATTTGGAACCATAAAATAGCCCCTTTTAGCAAAACAAATTATTCTATACCATACATTGTACTTATGGTCATTGTACTTATGAGGTTCCAGCATTGCATTACGACGATAAATGTGTTCGTTGTTCATTACAACTTTTCCTTCAACACTCCTTTTCGTTTTAAAAAAATTCTCGTACTGTTTTATACAGCTTACTTTGCTTCCCTGCGTAAGAATGTAATTTGGACTAGTCCAATTCATAGTAGCAGTATTAAAAAGAAACAACGCTAGTATTCGACAACTTTGTTCGATTGTGGAAGGCGATCTTTGTTCGATTGTGGAAGACGATCTTTTTAAGATATTTTGCGGTGTTAACATTGCGTTTCGGTGTTTACTTCGTTGTACGTAGTTGATAAGTATATAAACAGTTTGTTTGTGTACTGTAAATTAAACTTTATGTAATTGTGAGATTCGTACTTTGCATCAATAACTCTAACCATGTCAAAGATGAGAACAAGATTAAGAACGACTTACCCCGTGTTTGAACATTCAGCTGAGCTTTCAGGTGTACAGTTACCCAAGTGTAATAAAACATTATTTTTAATTGGTAGAGCTTGAAAAGTGTGAGAAAGGGTATGATTGATCTGTAAAGATGGTGGCGAGAGACGTTGCTCAGTGTGTGAAATCTGTTTAGGACAAGGCTTTCATCCCTACTTTGTCGTTAGAACGTATAGTTCAGCTTCTACTTCGCTTGCACGGAAAGTAGACAAGAAGTTTGGTAAATCTGAGAAGAAAACGAAAGCTTCTGCTAATTTCCAGAAAAAAAAATGGATATATTTAAACAAGATTACACTAAGTTCTTTGATATATGCTCCTGTGAATGTCATGAACTTTCCATGTGCTCATATGAATTGAGAAAGTAAGTACCTAAGAAGGAGTGGACATTTCTGCAAGATCAGAGAACAACACGAGTAGGCATTATAGAGGGAGTTGACTACGAGGAACCTTTAAAACTAATCGTACGCACTAAAAGGAAATCAGGAGAGACCATTCTCCAACAGTCTTCTCACATATCACAAATGAGTACTTCTAATGAACTCCATACATCATTTTCTGATGGCGATGAGTCAAATGTTCATTATTACTTTGCGAAATAATAGGATATTAGAGAAAAAAGAAGCAAGGAGTAACGACATGTCCTTAGACCTCTTGTTGTGCTGGTAGACCGATTTGGAATATCTGATCGTGCAACTGCTTTGATAGCAACAGCTGCAATGCAAAGTTTTGGAATGATTGATCCAAAGATGATAGACCGCTCAAAAATCCGGAGAGAAAGGGAAAAGCTACGACAAAAGGAAGTGCTAATGGCCAAAGGAAAAGTTCTTAGAGGCTTATACTTTGATGGTCTTAAAGATCAAACTCTATGCAAGAAAAAGACTTGAGGTCGCTGGATTTTAGTAGAAAGATACCCTACTTGTAAAGATGGAGAGCTAAACACGCATGACTAATGAGAACTTACCACATACCACATAAGATACATACCACAAAAGGAGCGGCAATTGGTTCAGGAAGTAATCCAAAATAACTGTTATTTCGCTAATCCGGAGAATATATTGTTGCTTTCTGTTGTTGACAATCAAAGACTTGAAGTCAGAAAAAAGGCATGGAGAAAGGTAGTCAACGCAAGGGGAAAGGCTAGGAACGAGAAGAATAGAGATAATGATAGTAGCAACAGTAGGACGACGAAACGAGGAAGACCTTCTAAAGTAGACAATGAGTCATATGTAAATAAGAAATATGCTACCAACGCGCAATTTCAATGCAAACGATTACACTGACTTTATTAACTGAGAATCAGTTGAAGTAATGCATCCTCCAGCGCTGTCTTGTTTTCCAATAGAGAAATCTACAGTAATAACCATGAACATCCATTCATAAAAAAGAGCTTTGAAATATTCCTGTCACATTCAAAATACAGAACTCTGTATGAAACTTGTAAGAGAATCATCTGCATCAGTTTGTGGCAGAGTTAGTTTTATCAGACAAACTAAAATCAAAATCTGTAAACCCAAAAGTAGAAACAAAGGCAAACTATGCTCTCCAAAGAACCTAAGATCTAATTTTGAACACACGTGTATGGATGGTAGGGTGGGTATGGGAGGGACCCGACCTGCACTCCCGTTCTCGTCGTGGGTTCTGGGTCGTTTGACTGAAACAAGCAGATGGATACAGAAAAAATATGTATTTTGTATTAAGTAGATTATTATTTTGATCACATTGGCTATTGTGTGATTCCAAATCTGCCTAAATCATGCAAAAAATATTTCTTAAATTTTATATATTACTTAAGTTAAGAAATATAGGTAATACTTTTGTTCATTTACCGTAGAAACACAAAAGAGTTATATGTACGGCGGGTTTGCATATCCTATAAATACACAAAATCTTTTTTGGCGATTCGCCACCCGAAGATATTCGATTTCAGCGACGAAATTTTTACAGTACTTTATCAACATCAATTGACAACTTTTCTGCACTATTGCGTTTTCGATATATAAAAAAGTGATTTTTCGCTCCGCCCTAATATACAAACACACCGATACAACACCATGTTTTACAAAACCCTTTTAAGGCAGTCCTACCTTTCGTGTTTGGGTAAGGATATCAACTGAAGCGTATAATGTAGAGTTAATCCGAACCTCTCCAAATTGGTCTGTATTCCAAGGGTATTGTTTCTATACCTTACATACCTGTACATTATTGATGTTCTGACCATATTTTTACTATACTACTGTACTTTTACTGACTATATTTTTGTTTGATATGTTGACTATTTTTTACACTTTCTTCTGTAGCATGATGACCAGCTCTACACATAACGTTACACACATTCTAGTATCTTCGCAGTTTCTCCATAGCCCAGTGCGAGATGTGAAGAGCTTAGTCGCCATATTCGAAGTTCACATCGTGTTTACTATATTTCAGTGTCATGCCCAGTATTACGGAAAACATACAGCACTATGGCAATGACACTGCAATGACATAATTTTTCTAATTTACAATAATGTACTACAGTATATTTCTAATGAAACAACATATTCAAATATGAAATGAGTTCGTACTAACTTCGCAATGACTTAAATTGTAAAAGATTTTAACTCCTCACTCAATAAGTTTGTGGGATGGACTAATAAAACAACAACTTTTAGACAAAGTGTGATTTTATTCATCCACGCAGTCTACTTCAAGAATGACATTCATTTCAATCAATGCTTCTCTGACATCTAGACGCCTTTTCTGTAGAACAATTTACCTTTGGCCTCAAAATAGGCTTCAATTTCGGCAATTATTTCTATATTGGAGCCAAATTTCTTTCCCTGCAGCATTCTCGTTAGGTCTATAAACAAATAATAGTCGTTGGGAGTCACATCCGGAGACTACGGTGAATCGGGAAGCAGTTCAAAGCGCAATTTGTGCAATTTTGCCATTGTTGCGTTCAGCCGCGATGCATTTTCGCCGATCCCAAGAGGTTCAGCCAAAACATGGCAAACAGGAGGCAGGGTTTGAACCCACGCCAAAAACGATTTTCCTTACTAGCATATTGCGCTAGATCACTCAGCCACGAGGGCCGACAGCAACTAGCGTTTACTTTGTGCTATATGTATGTCATGACTCGTGATGTCTTATCTGTATCGGCCAATCATATCAAAGGATATCTGAAGCTCTTGGGATCCGCGAAAATGCAGCCGCGATCCAGGATATGATCAAAGGAGGAGCTAAACCATAGTTTGCAGCTTTATTCAGTGTAAAGAAAGTAGGATTGAAGTCCATTTTATCCAGTTTATACCTGAGCGTCAAGAAGGAGATATAGTACCTATAGCCCTTCCCTTGGATCCGCACCTGGTTGCAATCGATTTGTTACTCAGTAGATCTATATTGTCTTGGTGAAAGAGCACTTTTCTTCTTCATTTGGGGTCATTTCTTAGCAATTTCTTCTTTCAAACCCATCAAAACACCATAATATTCTCAACATAATCGATGAATAAAATACCGTGCACATCCCAGAATACGAAGGCCAAAATCTTACAGCTGACATTTGCGTTCTTGTTCGCTTTGGGCGGCTTGCGTTGGTTGCTGTCCACTCACCTGACTGTTGATTTGTCTCTGAAGTGTAGTAATGGATCCATGTTTCATCCATTGTCACACACCTCATGAAAAATCCTGTTTATTGAGCTGAAACAGCTCCAAATAGTGCTCTGAATCGTTGTCGCGCTGTGAGCAAATGCGGTACCCAATTCGAACAGAGCTTTCTCATGGACGAATATTCATGCAAAATGGTGAACATACTGCCTTCTGATATCTTTAAAGTGTCAATTATCTCACGCAACTTCACTTTACTATAGGCCAAAACTGTTTTATGAACTTTTTTTTTTAATCTTTCCTGGAACAACTATTGAATTTGGAAGACCAGGCTGGTACAAATATGGTCCAGTACCATCCATATTTGTACGGCTGCATTTAAATTCAGCAAACTACTTCTCTTCTACCTGTCTCGATAGAGCACAGTCCGAAAAACACTTGTCAAACCATTGCTTTGCTTGAACGATATTTTCCCCTACTAAAAGGCAATGATTTATCAACATACGAAATTCAGATTTTTTCCATTGTTTTGAAAATTTTAAAAGATGCGTCCTAAAACCACTATAACTTATGAACTAACCGTCAAATTATTGTGAAGTTGAAATTCCAATACGCACCGCCAGTAACCAAATAGCTATAGTTAAGAATGTTACATAATATAATGTTGCAAACGAAAAATAGCGATCAGTTAGTTTACTTCCATAAATTAAATAGTACCATAGCGTCAGTTTAGAAGTTCCAAAGTTGAGCTTACCCCTAACAGCACAGGATGTGCTAGGCATGTGCCATTTAGATGTCTCAGCTACTTGTTAGGTACCCGACACTTGGCACATATGATATTCATGTGCTAAGTATGTACTTCAGCTACCTACAGTTTTAGGTACTTGTTACACCTAATTGATATTTACAACTATGCACCACAAATATAGCATGTATATACCTGGCTCAGTTTCGCACTCTAACAGTCATTTGTTTTTATGTCGTCACTTGGGACATATATCTGTCATGTTCTAGGTACGTCCTTTAGGTATACTGTTTCAGATACTCTAACAGCACAAGATGTACTAGGCATGCTACATTTAGGTGTTCTAAATTCATCTCCCACATTTGATGCATTTGTTGCTTCTTTTTCTAAGCGATTGTGCACTAGAAGCAACAAACGCATTAACTTTACTAGATGGCAACTGTTGCCGATCGTTTGAAAGTAAATATGGAAAACCATGAAATAAAGTAAATAGACAATCGTCATTTTGTTATAAAATTACATGGCGAGTAGATTTTATCTGATCCCAAACGGTTATCATCGAATTTACGCGGTGAAAGGAGCACTGTGATTAGCCAAATTCAAGAGAGCTCAACAATTTATCCCTCTACAAGCGACATTGTCTTCATCGCCTCCGTGGTCGAGTCGGTAGAGCACGCTGCTAGTAATCCAAAGGTCGGTGGTTCGCATCCACCCAGGGGTACGTTTTTTCACTTGTTTACAGAAAAACTCTAAAATTAGCGGTATTTTAATTTCGCTGTAGTGAAGACCTTTAATGTAAACACATTATGCATATAGGCGATTTAATATATTTTGGGGGAGTAATTTTGTGATTCATTGAAGCTTGCGGCATGGAGAACATAACTAAAACACACTAGGCACGTTTCCCAGGTACATGTCAGGCATGTGCCTAGGGTGGACATAGACTGTGACTATCACTTGCCATCCATGTGATTTCTCTCTCAGAGGTATATAAGGCACATACTGGACACATTCCTATGTACCTGAAGCAACATGATAGGCATATGCTTTCTATGTGATTGTACTGTTAGGGACTATGCATGCCTTGTAAAGAAAACAATACTCAGAGAAGAACTAACTACAGTAATGCGTAAAAGTAAGAAACTGTTAACTGTTAGCATTGTAATGTCGGAATGACAAACCTTGTTTAATAACTTTGAACGTATGTATAAAATTAAGAGTAAGATCCTCAGAAGAATAAAAAATGTAACATTAGGTTATGTTAGAAAGCTAGCTTTAGGTTAATTATTTTTAGAGTGTAATTAGATATAAATCCTTTGAAGCATTCAATTTATTATTTTAGTTCTTTCTTTAGTGTTAATATTGCATTAATCCATGCAGAGTTGGCGTGGGTCAATGAAAACTTGACCCACGACCCACTGACCCACCACTCACCGTGACCCACTCTGACCCACCACCCACGATGATCCACTGTGACCCACCATGACCCACCACCCACCGTGAACCCTTCTCATCCACTGTGACCTACTCTGACTCACCAAAATCCAACGTAATCAACTCTGAACACGATCCACGATCTCTTCTCTACTGACTAAAGGGTTTACACTTGTAACAATTGACTGTGAAATTGTCACTAATCGGAGTTTGAATTTCTAGTCAATCGTTCAAGCACCACTCTGTTACAATAACGGTGGATCTGACCCTTACGATATAATATGGTAAAGTGGTTGTCAGTGAGGAAATTGAAACAGTCCGAGGTGGGGGGAAATTAGTGTGTGCCTAAAATATACTTGTACTAAGAGGGTATTCTTGCAAGTGTTAATTTCTCAACGCATTCCAAAAGAAACTTCTATTTGCAGGAAAATACCCCTGTACAATATGGAAAAGGTTATGGTTTCTCAGTTCACAATATTTTTCTCACAAAAAGATTTGAAAAATCAGTTTTCCATAGTGTATAAAGGTGCTCGGGTACCCTATGTGAGAGCATTTCTATAAAGTATGCTCATAATTGTAATTTGTGTAATCACTAAAACACAACGTTAAATTTAAGTTACCAATATGCATAATTGCAATTATTATGAATATTTATTCAAAGTAGTTTACCTAAAGCAAAGAAGAGACTTACTAAAAATTAGGTACAAAGTTGAATAACACAAATAAGCCATTAGTAATACAAGTATACATTTTCCATAACTCGTAATTTACCACCTTAAAACAAATCTGAAATCGGGTTCATTTCCTGTTGGCCTCCAGAACTTTTTCGTGGTAAATCATCCGCAGCGGAATGATGTCCATCCTTCAGCCAAGAAATAACTAGCTCGTCTACTTTGAGCTTGTCTAGCAGTGGGCCATTAACATTGGTGAACAAGTTAGACAATGTTTGAGCACTTAGTCTATTTCCAATATCAGTCATCTGTAAATTCATAAGGGGAAATCCCAGGTCGCACTCTGTCGTGGAAATTGATAATACTTCTACCCGATTTCTGCAACTCCTCATCGACAATCTGCTTGTTAGACTTAAGTCTGATAACGATTTTTCTTGGTCAGTTTTGAAATACTCAGCAAGAAGTATCATCTCTCTATCACCATACAACATCTTTTCCATATGAACTTTGTGGTGGACAAACACCGTGTGCGTGGGTTTTCTCGGGGTTCTCCCGTTTCCTCCCACATTCTTCATTCCACCACTTCATTCATTACTCGGGGCTCAGTGGTAGAGCGTTCACCTCTGATGTTTGGGGTCCCGGGTTCGATATCAGCCTCCGCCAAGTGAACTCTATATATATTAACTCTTGAGCCACCCAACCGATCTCGATCAAATTTTCAACATAGATGAGTTTAGGGCCTGGAAATGGTATTTATATATTCAGTTTGACCATAGGACCTAGGGGAGGGGGTGGAAAGAGTTAAAAATAAATAAATAAAATTTGAACCAGCACACCGATCTCGATCAAATTTACAACTTTGATGAAGTTTAAACCTGAGATGTTTTTTGTCATATCACTTTGACCTTGTAACTTAAAGGTAGGGAGATGAGAGACATTTAAAAATGATCGAAAATGACCGATATTAATGTCGAATCCATAGGTTTTGGGGTCGCTGAGACGAAAATAGTAACACTTCCGATGCCGTGCCCCGCAACATGGGGAGGGGATTTATAAAAATCATCGAAAATGACCGATATCAAAGAGCGCTTTAGTAATAGTAAGAAGTGACTGATATTACTATTTTCTCTTAATTTAACCCAGCAAAGCGGAGAATTGATGCTAGTATAATATAAAAAACTTATATATAAAATAAATAACTTCATCTTCTGATATCCCAAAATTAAATTTATTTTTAATAATAAATAATAGTTAACTCAGTACTATGTGAGTAACGTTACAAAAAAAAAATCTTAATGAACAAATCTAACTACCATCAGCTTAACTAACATTAAACTAGGTTATTTAACGCAATAAGATAATCATTTAGCATGCATGTCATCTACAGTTGTTTTAATTACACGATGCTTCAGCCTATTAATAGTTTCCTCAAGCTTTACGTATCACTGACCATGTTTCTATTTTATCTTCTCTCTCTCTCTCTCTCTTTTTTTTTTTTTTTTTTTAATGAAACGAGAAGGAAAAATTGTGGCACCGCCCTTACATGTATATTTTCGTACATCAGACCTGTCGAGACATTTCTTATTTTCTTAATACTATTTGACAACTGTATAATTGATACTGTCGCGACGAGGTCTGAATAATATTTACATCAAAAAAAATCTTGGTACAAAGAAGAACACTTCTTTTATAGTAGTGGTATTGTGCATGGTATACACACCAAGAAAATTTTTGTTGGGATGGGTCCGAAATTTGAAGAAAGAAGGGGTCAAATATTAGAAGATACTATGTCTACATATAGTATTGAATTGATGTTCTTCTGCAGCAAAAAGGACGATAAGTAATTCTTGTCTGTAACCTATATTCTCAGAAAAAAAAAGATAAAACTAGATTGTTTTTTACGTTATGAGAACAACAAGATTACACAGGAAGTGAAAGATTAGATGTTATGCACCAATCATTCTTCTGCTAAACAAGTAGTGTCTATAGTTTTATTGAGAAAGTGTACAAATGTATGTCAAGTTATAAAATGTCTTTTTTGCTTGGTGCGAATCCATTGAACTTACCACGTGGATGTGCCCCTCAACTCAGTTTTCAAAAGTATAATAATAATAATAATAATAATAATAATAATAATAATAATAATAATAATAATAATAATAATAATAATAATAATAATAATAATAATAATAATAAATACAGTACTTTTTGAGTGTAACGTCCCCCCATGGTGCCATCTAGGCTAAGAGAGACGATGATTTAAAGCAAGTGAATGATGGAAGAAATAGTTGAATGAGAAAGTTAGAGGAAACTTGAGTACCTCGAACAAACCCACGGGCACGATGTTATCCACCACAAACTTTCTTGGTTGGAAGTCTAGCCGGATACTCCACACGCCAAAAGATATTAGCTCTACCACTGATTCCCCGTGCCACTTACGTTACTTTTTATTGAGGAGCATACTTTCCACCAAATTCACAATATTTCGAACCAAGATATTTCGGATTTATACTTCTCCCTTAGCCTAATAGGCATAATCGTGGGACGTAAACAAAAAATAATTTTCGGTTTTATACGATATTTGTTTTAATTGATAAAATCCAGAAAGGGAAGGGCACTCGCGAAGGATTTTAGAATTTTAGATTTCTGGGCTCTCGGCGTCTAAGGCCATTTAGCTCATCACGTTTTGAGGGATGACGTCCCTCGGCGAGCACTCTATCCGGGGAAAGAAAAGGAAGGAAGGATTGGGGAAGGCAGGAAGCGGCCTGAGACCTATAAGTTAGGCACCATCCCGGCATTTGCCTGGTCTGAATGAGAAAAACTCTAGACCATTCAGGGTGGCTGTCTTGTAAAAGCGTTTTACACTTTTTCGACCGAGTGTCCCCACCGAGAATCGAACCCGGGACCGGGACACTCGCGAAGATTGATGTATAACTTTTGGGAAGGGTGGAGCAATTAGTTGAGATATGTGTTTCGTTGTCATTTATTATCCAACAAGACATCAATGAGAATTTTGATACAAATAAAAAAAACTTCTTGGAACGTTAGGGGAGAAGCCCCAAACAAACTTTTTGGTGGCACAGTACTCTGCATCCTCCCCTTTCTGAATCGTTGCAATTGAAATAAACATAAATTTTGTGCACGATTTTTTTTACAAGTGCCTACGATAATTTACGCATATTTTATTAATAAAAATGCCGTACACATAACACAATTGATTTTCCTCTGAAAAAATCCACAATGTATATTTTTCTGCTTAATAATACGAGAACAAATCACAGTCAAAAGAGGACATTGGTGCAAGAAATTAGTACTTTTCTTTGTAACAAAAAATCTTTATCAACAGTGTCATTTTAGTGTAAAGGCACGGTAATATAACAGCAAATTGTGTCACGTGACTTAGATTCACAATGTCTTTGTGTATCAAATCTTTTTGATGCATTTTGTGTGTTGTGTGCACGTTAAACTACTTATGACACAGAAAAAAAAAAAAACACCTTTGAGAAAATATTCATTCACTTATCTGTTCTTTCCCATAAGCCTTTCGGTTGTTTGTCTTTCTGTTTGCAGGGAAAAGAAAAGATAGAAACCATTTTTCTTTCAGTTTTCCTAGCCCCCAAAAATTGAAAGCAACAGATCATCACCCATCTTCTTAGCAGAAACCAAGAAGAAGACCCCGTTTTAAAAGTATCAACAACAGAGTTCGACTGGAAGAAACTGTTTCGTCTCGCCTTTAACCTGGAGAAGATGATATTGCTGTTCTGATGAAAAGCTACATTAGTGATCTGGTGCTTTTACTTTTTTTTCTTTTCTTTTTTTTCTGCCGACACAGACTTTGCTTCCCAGTGTGTGTGTGTGTGTGTGTTTTTGGTGGTACTTGTGCAGTTTTCGATAACAGAATGAACTTCACTTCTTCTTCTTCCTTAGAAGCTCTTATGGTTCAGAAGAGAGTCTTTTATCTTTCACGACTAAAGGTATCTAAAATGTACTTTATATACTGTGTTTTCTCTTGTTCCCCCAAGAACGAAACACAAGATGGCCTCGTAAGAAAGTCAGCACCTCACTTGCAACTGCTTCTAAAAGTCTTTCAAAACACTTTAACTTAAACATGGCCTTTCTTGATGTGAAGTTATTGGAGTATTATGGAGTTCATTCCTAAATCTTTTGTTTGGATTTTTTTTTTTTTTTTACTTGTTTATGTTCAAAAGATCATTGCCTATTACAATCGATGCGTTATTTTCAGATATGATTTAAAGGATAAAATATAGAACATAACTATATTTTCGAGCGTTCCCGCTGACCTAGTTGCTAACTCGCCCGCCTTTCGTGTACGGGTTCCCGAGTTCGATTTCCGGAAGATCTATTAACCTCTGTAACTCTATGCAGATCCATTAAACTGTAACTCTATGTCTCATATAGGCCTAACATCAAGTTACTCTGAACTACTACAAACCAACCAACTGATTTTCCGAAAATGCTGACACATGTATTCCCTCATTAGGATCACACAATGAGATTTTTATAAAAGGATCTTTCAGTTTAACGTCACACGGTTAAGCTCCTTTAAATTAAGGGAGACGGATGATTAAGGCAAGTTAATGATGATTGTAGAATTGGTGGAATGATGATGTGGAAGGAAAATGATGTTGTCCGCCACAAACTGACTTGGTTAGGGATCAAACGAGGTACTCCACGGACTAGAGGTAAGTGCTTTACCACTAAGCCCCCATGCCCCCATGTGAGACTCACAAGATTGTGTTGGTACTTCGTTTGTTCGTCTGTCCGTTGTTCCGCACGGTAACTTTTGAACGGACCCGAAATCTTATATTTTGTTTCCTGTAAAAGGATATCTTGAGTGATTACCTTGATCGAGTTCATTATAGAGTCAATCCGTTAACATTTGAACGGTTAACTTCGACTTTAACGGTGACTATCTATAGCCCATACCTCATACATGTAAGCAAATTTTTGAATTCTGTTTCTTGCAATAGATATCTAGAGCAATTATCTCTTCAGAGTTTGTGAAACGAGTCAATCTGTTAACATATTAACGGATAACGGCAACTTTAGTGATAGCTTATCTAGCCTAGAGTACAACGACTCAGCAAAGGTAGTCGTCAACCTGGTTCGGCTAATGATATATATAAATCTTGAGTGGTAGTAATTGTTTACACATAAAAATATCTTCAATAATTATATACACTATTATTCTCACCTTTTCTATCGAAATTACAAGTCGATGATCGATATTAAATGGTTTATTAGTTGATACTCTTTTAACGTATTTTCACTCAAACTGTCTTGCAAACATACATGTTGATTAGGTATCCATAAACAACTACATAGCAACTAATTATACTATAATGTATGTTTCTTACATATATTAAAAACATTATTCTTTTGTTATTTTTAAATTAACATTATATTTGGTATAGTGCTTATGTAGAAGCACTTTCTGCCCAAAAATACAAGTAATTATCAATTTATACAAAGTATCTCGTTATATAAAATGTCGCCCGACGATGGGACTGAATATAAAAGTTACAAGGGAGCTTGGATTTTATATTTAAGAACCACTGGTCCGTTTATAAGAACAATATTCCATAATTACGTCCTTTACATTTTGATCGACCCTCGCATATATATAACATTATTTATTTTCATTCATATAAATATATTTATAATTAATCTTTCATTTCATTATCATTTATCTTTTATTACATTAATATATATATTTTATTATTAAAACGTCGTCGCTTATTTATATAATTAACGAAGGGTACGAATTCAAAATAGTAAGAAGCAATTACATTTTAAAACATGAGTCACCATGATCAAGGGCGCATTATATTTTAGTTATTTTAGCTGATATTCTACAGTATGCATTGTATCAATTAGGCGTCAGAATATAGAAGAATCTTATTCAAGTAACATATAAGATTGTGCATGAAGACAGTCGTTGAATAATTAGCTTAATAGAATGAATCATATACTTAACATAATCTTTGACAATTAAGTTTCAACATAAATCAAATATACTATAAATAACCTTTGCTTTTAATGAATCGAACTATAATTCTTCATATTAACAAGAAAGAATTAAAATCATTTGAAAATTATCATTTGTTGAAACAAATGTGATAAAATATCTTTGAGTCCATATCGAAGTCATAAGAATTGTTTTCATTATTGATATTAACACATAAACTTAAAAATAAATATTCACAAGAATCTATAGCTGGTATGGGTTTAACCCTTACTTCATTAACTAGAGTCAGTTTAAATTTGTACTAGCATATGATTCTAATAAAGTACATTGTACTGCACTATCATGATTAGGTTCCGCAATATTTTGTACATGTATGGCGTCGTGATTCTGATTTTGATACGACATGCCATCTCTTGAACAACGATTATGTCTATACATAGAATTTGTAGCATTTCTAGAATTTCGCCATGTATTTCGATTGTTTTTATGTCTACTTCGGTTGAGTGATCTGACATAATTATTGTCACGATTGGTTAGGTTAGGTTGATTCCCAACATAGCTTTGCCTATTTTGCTCGTTCTGATTGCTTGAATTTACTCGGTTTAGGTTATGTTCCGTATCGTTCATACTACGGATATTTAGATTCCGAACAGGTACAAAATGATCTGAATTATTTTTACTTTTACCTATTCCTGCTTGTTGATTCAAAGCATGGTATTGAGTTTCATAACATTGAACAAGCATTAATAAATGGTTAAAACTCATACACTGGGTAGAAAATAGGATCTGTTGTAACTTAAACGGTAGCAAATTTCGAATTGATGCTATGATTCTAGATTCCGATTGCAATGGATTTACGACTTTTAATTCGTTGTATGTATTTACAACAAACTCGACAACAGATTTGTGCAAACGAGGATTGAAATGTTGGTTTCTAATCGTGGCATCTCTATTTGAAAGCAAAAAGTCATTTTCGTAATTTGCGATTAGCGCTGCTTTGAATTCCTCATACGTACTAACGTGATCTCGTACTGCTTTAAACCATAAAGAACATGGTGGGAGTAATAAATGAGGGATTAGTTTCATATATTGTGATCTATCTATACACATTATATTGCACTCGTCCTGAAATTTTTCTAGGAAAGAAGTAGCATTCTCATTACATTTACCACTGAACTTACTCATAGCACGTATTTCACTCATCTTTACGCTTAACTTTACCTTCCTTTTATCATTCCGTGTTCTTGTTGAGTGACAATTCCTACCTATGGCGTGATGTGTAGTTGCACCATCTCTTTTCCGCCCATCTGTACTTCTCGGATGAATTTCTTCCAAAATAATGTCCTCATCAGATACGGGTGAAGGCGAAGTCATCTCTTGTGAACAAGGGAATTCTACACGATCATTATCCATGTTGTTGTGGTATGTGTTGTCCTTGATCTGTAGTGTCCTGATTTTCTCTTGTAAGGTAGCTATCAACTGTGTATTTACACGTATCTGGTTGGAGTTATCCGTGACCTGAATCTTTTGTTGCTGTACAGAAGATTCTATTACCAGTAGCGTAGCGTGGTATTCCGAAATGGGGATGCCAAAGTTAGTCACTTGACTGATATAATACAATACAATGCAATGCATGTTGAATGTGTATTTTCCTTAACAAGTGAAAAGATTCACTATGCAACAAATGTTGTTTCGATGACTCATGTTTTAGAGCTTTCTTCATGAAATTACCTATAACGACTTATCAAAAATAGTCGTAAACCTGGTTCGTTTGCTGAGATAAAAATCCGAAGTGGTAGTAATTCTTTGACATTAAAAATATTAACTTCGATCTTTAAATACCATTAATCTCACCTTTTTAATAAAACTGACAACGTCTATAAACGATGTTAAACTGGTTTATTATTTGATATAATTTATAGTATCCTTTTCTTAAAACTGTTAAGTACACAAATTCACTGACTAGGTAACCATAAAACATGTCCATATCAACAACTATCCCATAATAATCACTTACATATATTAAAAACATTCTTCTTTTGTTAATATGAAATGAACATTCTACTAAGTATAGTGCACATGTATGAGTACTTTCTGCCCAAGGTACAGGTAAATATTACTCAAACCAAAGTATTTTGTTATATAAAAATGTCGCTCGACAAAGGGACTGAATATAAAAGTCATGAGTTGGCTTGGCTTTTATCTTCAAGAACCACTGGTCCGTTTACATTAGTGTTCTTACATAGCATATGTCCATCATATTTTGATCACACCTTGTATATCTATTCATTATATTTCACATATACATATATATAAATACATTCATAACAAATCTTACATTTCATCAATATTTATCTTTAATTACATTAATTATATTTATTTCATTATTATCCATTATATTATTAATATATTTTCTTATAAAAAATATCGTCGCTCATTTAATTAGTCGTCGACGGGTGCGATTTCAAAAATCGTAAAGGACAAACGTGGGTTACAAATAGTTCGAGCGCATTATATAATAAATAAGTTAGATGTTGCATTTAAAGGTATACATCGTAGCACTAAGATGTTATAATAAAGAAGAATTTCATTCAAGGTAGTCGTTGAATAATTAGTTTTATAGAATAGATCTTCTACTTAACATAATCTTTGACAATTAAGTTTTCAACACAAATCAATCTAATATAAATAATCTTTGCTTTTAATCATTTATGAATCGAATTATAATTCTTCACATTAACAAGAAAGAATAAAAATAATTTGAAAATCAATTTTCCAGTCTACTTAAAACTCTATTTAAGCATTTCAAGTATTTTTAAGAATCGTTTTCATTATTGATATTAACACATAAACTTTAAAATGAAAATTCACAAGAATCTATAACTAATATGGGTTTAACCTAATTTCATTGACGGTAATCATGTTACATTCGTACTTGCATATGAATCTAATAAAGTGCATTGTACCGCACAATCATGATTAGGTTCTACATTATGTTGTACATGTCTTTCATCGTGATTTTGATTTTGATATGAAGTGCCCTCTCTTGATCTCCAATTACGTCTATCCCCGTAGTTCGCTGCATTTCTGGAATTTCGCCATACATTACGTCTATTTTTAAACCTATTTTGACTATATGGTCTAACATATGAATTGCTACGATTAATTAGGTTAGGCGGATTCCCTACATAACCTTGTCTATTTTGCTCATTTTGATTGCTAGAGTATACTCGGCTTAGGTTAGGTTTCATATCATTCACACTTCGGATATCTAAATTCCGAACTGGCACCAAATGATCTGAATTATTCTTATTTTTACCCATTCCTGATTGTGGATTCATGGCATGGTATTGAGTTTCGTAGCATTGGACAAGCATCAATAAATGGCTGAAACTCATACACTGTGTGGAAAATAAGATCTGTTGCAATTTAAATGGAAGCAAATTTCGAATCGATGCTATTATTCTCGATTCCGATTGCAAAGGATTAACGACCTTTAATTCGTTGTAGACATTTACAACAAACTCTACAACAGATTTATGCAATCGAGGATTGAAGTGTTGATTTCGAATGGTGGCATCTCTATTCGCAAGCAAAAAGTCATTTTCATAATTTGCGATTAGTGCCGCTTTGAATTCTTCATATGTACTGATGTGATCACGTACTGCTTTAAACCATAATGAACAAGGTGGGAGTAATACATGAGGGATTAATTTCATATATTGTGATCTATCTATACACACAATATTACACTCGTCCTGGAATTTTTCTAAGAAAGAAGTAGCATTCTCGTTACACTTACCACTGAATTTGCTCATAGCTCGTATTTCACTCATCTTAACACTTAACTTTACCTTCCTTTTATCATTCCGTGTACTTGTTGGGTGATAGTTCCTATCCATGACGTGATGTGTTGTTACACCATCTATGTTTCGCCCATCTGTACTCTTCGGATGTATTTCGTCCAATATAATATCCTCATCAGACCCCGGCGAAGGTGAGTTCATCACTGGTGAGTGGGGAAACTCCAAGCGATCACTACCCAAGTTGTTACGGTATGTGTTGTCCTTAACCTGTAGCGTTCTAATCTCTTCCTGTATAGTAGCTAACAATTGCGTATTTACACGTATGTTGTTAGAATTGTTGATGATCTGGATCTTTTGCTGTTGAACGGAAGATTCTATCACTTCTAAATCCTTTTTTACAGCACTGATTTCTTGGTTTTGGTGATTGTGCTTCTCCTGACAATCATCGGATATTCTTTTTAACTTTTCCTCGAACTGTGAGGATATGTCATTCACCACCTGGACAATTGTCTGTCTCGTTTCATCTGACTTCTGTTCTATCCGTCTACTTAATTCTTCATATTGCTTGTTAGATTCGTCAAACTTCTGTTCCATTCGTCTACTTAATTCTTCATATTGCTTGTTAGATTAATCAGACTTCTGTTCTATGGTCTGCTTTATCTCGGTAGACATCTGAATCAATTGTCGCTGTAAAGCTAACAAGATTCGGTCTTCCGATGTCAATCCTGGTGTTACACTAGTTTCACCGTTGTCACTATTATTTGATTCATGCTCCGTTGTTTCGTTGGCCATTTTTCTTACAATTATTTTACCACTTCTCAATACGGTTAAATTTGTATTCATTAACTAAAAAAGTAAATTCACTCCTACTATGCTTCGGGATGAGAATTTACAGTATATCCCGGGTGAGGTAAACCAAAATTTTTACAACGACTTATCAAGGATAGTCGTTAACCTGGTTCGGCTAAGTAAGATATACAAATTTCGAGTGGTAGTATTTCTTTGCATGTAAAAATTATCTTCAATAATTATATACGATTATTCTCACCTTTACTATTAGAATCATAAAGTCGGTGAACGGTGATAAAAATGGTTTATTAGTTGATATACTTTATAATATATTTTCCTTTAAACTGTCAAGCACACAAACTTGCTGACTAGGTAACCATAAAACATGTCCATATCAACAACTATCCCATAATAATCACTTACATATATTAAAAACATTCTTCTTTTGTTAATATGAAATGAACATTCTACTAAGTATAGTGCACATGTATGAGTACTTTCTGCCCAAGGTACAGGTAAATATTACTCAAACCAAAGTATTTTGTTATATACCCAAATCAGAAATACCGTTTGAACACCACTCCGACTCCTTTGCCCCAAACATAATGCAGACGAAACATAACATTTTATTCCCTACAGAACACCCAGAAAGCCAAGAAAACCTATGATCATACCACGAAGACTGAAATATTTGCGACTGATTGCTAGTTGTCGTTTTTATGAAAAGCTTTGGGGTAGGTCGTATCCCTTTCAGAGAGCAGCGCTGCTCGTAAGTCAACCGAGATATGGTAGTTGTTAACAAAAAAATAAATTAAATTTGTGTCTGGTACTGTTATCGTAGTCATCATTTGCTAAAAGTTAGTAAGGTACTATACCTTGTAGCAGCCGAACACTTTCCACGACTTTGTCTCTTAGTTATAAATGTAATTTTCTTCATACTACAGTTAAAAAATATATATATATATATATATATATATATATATATATATATATATATATATATATATATATATATATATATATATATATATATATATATATATTCATTTCAAATCACAACGCAAAAAAAAAATTATACCGCCAATTTTTCTTGACCACCAACGATCAATGTTGCTAATCAAAAGCATAAATCTAGTACAGAACGCAAGGGCATAGCCAGGGAGAGGTGAGCCAATAATTTATCACAAGAAAGGAGTGTAAAGCCATGTTCATTAAACAACTTGCAGAAGCTTTATATTTAGCACGGCATAATTTGCAACCATCACATACTTTTACACAACACAAATAGAAGATTAACATGCTGAGTCTGCTCATTAAGGCCCGCAACCAGCCATTAAAGTTTAGGAGAGAGGCACAAATATGCTAGGGGGTCCAATCGTCACAATTCTGGATCTCTTTTATCAATAACTACTCTTAATAATTAGGAGGCCAAAACATTTAGAGGCCCAGGCTCCCGTAATTG
This sequence comes from Thermobia domestica, assembly GCF_964235325.1. NCBI lineage: Eukaryota > Metazoa > Arthropoda > Insecta > Zygentoma > Lepismatidae > Thermobia > Thermobia domestica. The sequence goes on from NC_137463.1 coordinate 60,193,680, forward strand.
CACGCCTGGTGGGGCATACAGTAGCAAATGCGTAGATTACGTCAGACGCCAATAAGCAATTGTCTCAGCTCCTTTTCTGCCACTAGCATTGTGACGAGAAAAACCGGCTCCACTTTTGTATAAATATTGTTTTCAGTATAATTCCCTTTATTTCTTTCTCGTGGGTAGCTTCTTTCTCCGCATACCATACTTCAATCTCTCTTTTTTTTTTTTTTAATGTCACCCCTAGAAATTTGTCATCTTGGGTCCGGACCTCAGGTGCCCGTTCGTGAAAATGGGCCTGAGTGTTTATATCATTTGAAGATACAAATAGAAAGCACTTAAAGCAACTCTGGGGGCCTATTTCTGTGTATCTACTTCATTGTCAGATATCCAGATACAGAAGAGCACAAGTGAACTTTGTGAAGGGCAGAGGGTGTCCTACCGGATCGGTGACCGTGATTCTACACAATCCATTATAGTTATGCTTGTGTATGTGAGTCCTCTCAAAGAATATGTGGCTACATTCTTGGACATGATATGTATTTATGATGTAGATTATTAGTTTGCCTTTAATTACTATTACAATTACGATGCATTTAATTACGATTAAAGCATAACTATTTTTATACTATCACTTACATAAGCGACATGCTTCATAATGGCGTTGAACTATTTATGTTTTGTTCTATTTCCTTGACAGCGGTCGTACGTTCCATACAGAAACCATAGCTTAGTTCAAAATATATAGAGTTGGTAGTACTTGAGCATACGCCAGCTTATATCTAAAGCAAATGTTGGGTCGCAAAGGGATGGCGGGGAGTAGTTGGGCATGCGCATTCGACAGAAAGCAGACGAAAACAGCGATGCTTCCAGTAGGCCTGGATGCCCGAGGAACATAGCGTACAACAAGAGGAAAGACAGAAAATGTGCATCTGAGTAATGCGCATGCGTAGGTTCCGCTTGCCAAAGTAAAGCGAGAGAGCGCATCCCCAAGATTGCAGTGGAAATAATTGTGATAATTATAAGCAAACAATTTATAAATATAATGAAACACGTACTTTTTTCTTATTAACAGGGGATGCCGGGCATACAGGCGTTCCCTTACGCTACGCCGCTGTCTATTACTTCCAAATCCCTTTTTACACCACTGACTTCTTGGATTAGATGGTTTTGATTATCCTGGCAATCCTCAGATATTCTTTTTAACTTTTCATCAAACTGCGAAGTGATGTCATTCATTGCCTGGATAATAAATTGTTTCGTCTAATCTGACTTCTGCTCCAATCGTCTGTTGGATTCCTCGGACTTCTGCTCCATCGTCTGCTTTAATTCTTCATATCGTCTGTTGGATTCCTCGGACTTCTGCTCTATCATCTGTTTTAATCCTTCATATTGTCTGTTGGATTCTTGCTTCATGGCTTCCATATCGTCTTTTCGGCTTTGTTCTTGCCGCTGTAAGACTAATAAAATTCGGTCTTCTAATGTCATTCCTGGTGCTGCATTTTGTTCACCGTTATCACTATCACTGGTTTCTTTCTGCATTGCCTCACCGTTCATTTTTCTTGTGATTATTCTACCACTTCTAAGTCTTGTCAAGTTCGTAGTCATTAACCTTATTACAGAAGTAAATTCACCCTTACTTTACTTCGGGATATGAATTTACAAGAGTCCCGGGTGAGGTAAACCAAAATTTTTACAACGACTCACCAAAGGTAGTCGTCAACCTGGTTCGGCTAATGATATATATAAATCTTGAGTGGTAGTAATTGTTTACACATAAAAATATCTTCAATAATTATATACACTATTATTCTCACCTTTTCTATCGAAATTACAAGTCGATGATCGATATTAAATGGTTTATTAGTTGATACTCTTTTAACGTATTTTCACTCAAACTGTCTTGCAAACATACATGTTGATTAGGTATCCATAAACAACTACATAGCAACTAATTATACTATAATGTATGTTTCTTACATATATTAAAAACATTCTTCTTTTGTTATTTTTAAATTAACATTATATTTGGTATAGTGCTTATGTAGAAGCACTTTCTGCCCAAAAATACAAGTAATTATCAATTTATACAAAGTATCTCGTTATAAGAGCCCCTATCTCATGCATATAAGAGAATTTTTTGAATACCGTTTTTATTTCGTAGTTGATAGAGTGATAACTCCGACCGAATTCATTAATGAAGGCAATCCGTTAACATTTTAACGGTTAACGGTGACATTAACGGTTGGTACCTATAGCCCATATCTCTTGCATGTAAGTGATTTCTTGAATTCTGTTTTTCTTTGCAATAGATATATCTAAACGGATTACCTCGACCAAGTTCGTTAATGGAGACAATGCGTTAATATAATGGCGGGTAATAGTGACTTTAACGGAAGTTATTTGTATCCTATACATTAACTTATTTCGTGCTATCCTGTGTATTGTCTTTACCAGAGTTAATTTTTAGTCATATGTTTATAAACGCCTACTGAATTTCACATTTCGAACTTAAGTGAATTCTCATATTGGGCATTTTCTGAATAAAGAATTGCATCTTTCTCTCCTATAAGAACGAAAGTTTCAAAAACTCTGAAACAGTGATTTTGTTTCAACTCCCAAAATTGCCTCATACTTGTCCCGGAATATTTAGGCATGCAGTAGTAACTTTAAGGATAATGAAAATATTCATGGGATTTCCCCTGGATTTTAATGGAGTGTGCCTATCATAGTAGAAACTTTAAGGATAATGGAAATATCTATTAGATTTCCCCTTAATTTCAACTGAGGGTACCTGTCATAGTAGAAACTTTAAGGATAATGGAAATATCTATTAGATTTCCCCTTAATTTCAACTGAGGGTACCTGTCACAGTAGAAAATTTAAGGATAATGAAAATATCTATGAGATTTTTCCTTATTTCAATGTGGTGTGCCTGTCATAGGACAATATTCTCATGCTCCTATCTGAGATATCACGAAGTGTTGAATGGACAGACAACACAAGTTCACCCAAACTTTAAATCTGAAAAAAAAAATGAAATGAAATCTTTGAGTATTACGTCCCACGATTATGCCGGTTAGGCTAAAGGAGACGGTGATAATGAGTAATGAATGAAATGGTGGAATGAAGAAAGTGGGAGGAAACGGGAGAACTCCGAGAAAACCCACGCACACGGTGTTTGTCCAAAACCAAGTTCACTTGGCAGGGGCTGGGATCGAACCCGAGACCCAAGCACCAGAGGCGAACGCTCTACCACTGAGCCACCGCGGCCCTTTTAAATCTGAAATACTGTTCTAGTGTTTCATGCTTCATAGTATAAATTACAAAGTAATTTTAAGAACACAATGAAGAAAAATTGTTTATCAACGTGCTAAGATACGCAAGTCATTACACAATACGTATACTCTAATGATAAATATGGTTTAAATCAGGGGGCGGATCCAGGGGGGGGCGATCGCCCCGCAGAAGAGGAAACTTTTTTTTATTTTATAAATAAATAAAACCCATCCCCGAGTTTGACGCTCTTAAAAGTACCTCTAAGTACCAGTATTACAACCCACCGCTACCCCCCCAGAAGTCCATCCTGGATCCACCCCTGGTTTAAATGTTGTTATATCGCACCCTTCGTGGACCTCTAGTGACACGGAAGAATTTGATAATTTCTAGGTTAAATTAAGAAAAACAAATCAGGGCATAAATTTTGTACATAAATTTATAAAGCGAAACGATACAGAGAGGAAATTTTCGAGAGAAGATTACAAAGTTTTATTTCTCGTCTCGCCTCTGGGGAAACACAATCTAATATCATTCCTATTATTGGAACAGAATCCAGATAATTTCCTTAATATGACGTAATGATATACATAAAATCAGAAAAAGTATATTCTCTTTAGGTGTTATGAAAACTAACATTTGATTTTATTTTTTGATCAAATGCTGATTACAAGTTTTGCAAAACCGTAATAGGAATAAATGATTTCTGAAAAGTGCCAACCGTACTTACACAATTATTTGCACTTTGACACATTACAGTAACAATTTTCAAATTAAACTTCCGAGGTCCTCTATCGGGAAAATATTAATTGAAGTGGGTATATGTGAAGGTAGCATTTGATTAACAAAGCAAGCATTACTGATTTTTGTCCTACAATAATCTCTCTCCCTTTTCGCAGAAAGTGGTCGAGCTTCCGAGTTACATCTTTTCTTTAGTCCGAGATCTGCAGGGATCAAAAGATTTTTTTAAAGCATTATTTGAACAGCCAAGCTGAAAATTCATAATGATCAATGATCAATAATGACTAGTGCTACTATATTCTCTAATAGATCCACCAAAATGCGGACACACTCGGCTAACTCGTTATACGAAACACTATCTTTCAATAGAAGAATTATAAATTTTATCTTTTACTTTCAAAAGCTGAGTTTTAAAACATTATGGAAAAAAAAAAATTGAAATGTATGAAAAGTAAATTAAACAAGAGTAAGTTACTTACAAGCAAGGGCGCCGATTTCACTGTAAATTTGGGGAAGCCCATTCAGATGCAGAAGGTATATATATATATGAAGATTTTAAGACAAATTGCACTCAAATTATGCCAAATATTGTATATTCATAAATACAATAGAGGGCCTACATGAGCTTTGGGGGGTGGGCGAACCCCCCGTCCCCCAGGATCGGCGCCCTTGCTTACACGGTATCATGTTGACTTTGCTTATTCATAGATAATCTATCAATTTCTTCTTTGAATACAAGTAGCCAAACATATCTCTACATGTAAAATATCTGAAATTGAATTGACAATACATTCGAGCTTAGTAAATTGGGGTAAATCAGGGAATTTCGGAAAGTGTGTGTGTAGACGAAAATATTTACCCTTAGAATACGAACACATCCGCATTAATGCTTACATACGGTAACCCTATCAATGACTATTATTATTATTATTATTATTATTATTATTATTATTATTATTATTATTATTATTTTGTTCAGTTTTCCGCAAACAAATCTGAGGTTTCTTTAGTACTGAAATTTTTAAAATTGTCCATTTTGGTCTATTTTGGATATTCTCTAGGATTTACAAACTATAAATACTTGTGACAAGAAAATACAATCATTGAACAGTCTTAATGATAAATAGATAGGGATAGAATGAAACCAGATAAATCTACAGAAAACTTCGGCAAAATTTAAAGAAAGGGAAAAGGAAGAAATGGAGAGAAAATATAATTTAAATAAAACTATGTATAAAAGATGTGTAACTTTTCATGAAAGTGGTGGCTATATAAAGAGACTATAAAAGATAAAGAACTACTTTCAAAAGTGACTTAACAAATATGAATTAATAAATCAATCTTGTCCAACTGTTTAATATAAAGTCTCTTAGCCTTTACAGGACGGACAGGAATTTCAAGAAAATCGTAGACCTTTACGTTGGCCGCCCTACTACCCCTTCTAATTGTCACAGAGACATGAACAATATCTTGTTGGAAAGGTTATGGAACACAGATTCCAACGAGCTAACTTTTGTACCCCCATGCCCAACCTATAGAAGAAGAAGAAGATTTTTTTTTGTAAAATATGAGATTTTTGTAAAACTTTTGTTTGTGAGAACCTGGCAATACTGTGACTTGTCATACTCAGGAAAAATATTTTCAAGTGTGCACCTGACATTAGGTACAATCATGTAAATAAAGTGAAGGGCGAAAGTTCAATACCAAGTGAGAAAAAAAATTCCGAATGTATTTCCTACGAGTCTCATCCTGTACATATTTTTTTCCGAATATTTTGGTCTACTCTGACGCCCCAAATTGGCACAGAGATATAAGCCATACCTAGTTGGAAAGTTTTATGGAACACAGATTCCAACGAGGTAACTTTTGAGGCCTCTGTGTTCAACCCGTAAAAGATGAACAAAAATTTCGGAAAAAATACCTTTTTTTGAAGTTGGCAACACTGTTATTTGTCGCTCGCAAGAATTGCCATAGACAGAGTATCATTAGTTAGGATGGTTATTTATCTTTATTGATGCCACGTTTTATGCTTGTAGCTCCTTTGGGGGGGGGGAGAATTTCTCTCTCCCAAGTGCTGATGGGGAGGGAGAACCCAAAACATTGAACATTTCCCCTCTACCTTGAGTTACTTAACCCACGATGTGGACAAAATGCACACCCTTAAAAAGTTTCATCCTTCCTGAAGAAATAAGACTTCTAAAATCATTCTCTAGGTTAATTAGGAGCGAAGCGATGGAAATTTAAACTGCTGCCTCAGTCCCTGAACTTTTCGTCCTGTAAAGTTTAGGCTAAACAAGAGGAATGATTGATCAAAAAAGTGAATGACTGTCTATTCAATGGTAAAATAAAAAATGTAGGAGGAAACGGGCGAATCAAGAGAAAACCCACGAATGCGATGTTGTCCATTGGAAACACATCATCTGGGGATGATCCATGGATCCCACCACATCAGAAGGAAATGCTTTACCACTAGAGTACCGTAGCCCCGTTACGTTTAAAGACATTCTTATATTGCCTTTTCGTATTTTGTTTATTGATTTATTTAATTTGTTTTTGAGTTTCAAAATGAAATGTTCTGAATATAACAATAAAAGTAAAAAACTGATATAGAATATGCTGTTAATGAGCGAATGAAAATATCAATAGCATTCGCAATTACGAAGCAAAACTGAAATATTATATAAAAGCTACTTTCCTTTAAATATCTTATTTTTATATCCTTTTTTGTTTTATATTTTTGTTCTTTAAATTTTTATCGTTTAAAATTTCAGTATCTTACATTTTTAAAGTTGTACGATATGATATGATTGTAATACAACTTTATCTAGATGTATGGATACCCATCTGTTAGTATTCTTCAAATGAATATGGATTAAATTGATCGAGAAACAAACAAATAAACAAAAAGAATTAAATTTGTACTGCTGCTTGCTGCACAAAAGGTAAATAAAGTATTTGATAATGGCTTCAAACATATAACAACTTCGATGATCATTATGTATGAAATCACAAATTGTATATATAAGAGGATTCAAATGAAAATCTTACTATAAAATGCCGAAAAGTTATGATGGAATTGGTATTGGGCAGTAGTATTTCTTGAGTTTCACAAACTGATCGACAGGTCACAGAGCGATCCACAGCACAGGAGACGGCAACAGTATAGTACGAAGATGGCCGCACCACTAGTACATGCATCGCGTTAGAGTAGCACACTACAAATTTCGAATAGTGTGGGTGTCAAAACTATTGAAATTCATCCCAGGATGACAGCACACAACGGTGATTCGTATTTGTCCCTGAGCTTTAGTGAAAGAGCTTGTAAAGGATAACAGGGTTCTTAGTCTGAAGGAAATAGCCACCGTATTGAACATTAGCGTTGGTTCAGCACATAACAATGTCCATAACGTGCTGCAGTTGAATAAAGTGTCTGCAAGAAAGTGCCACGTCACTCATTAACTGAATTGAAAGACCTGTGAAGAACCTTTGGATCTTTTCCACGTTAAAGGTGGTTCATTTCTGGAAAGGATCGTTACAGGTGATAAGACCTAGGTTCACTATCACCAACCAGAAACGGAAAGGTCAAGCAAGAAATGGCCTCATAGTTCTTCACAGAAACCCAAAAAATTCCGCACTCAACCATCAGCAATAAAACTCATGCTCACTTCTTCTGGGATACAAACGGAGTCATTATGGAACATTAGATGGAGAGGAGGGCAACAGTAACCAGTACTTCTTATTCATATCTGCTCACAAACCAAGTTCGCCCGGCAATTCGGAGTTAACGAGGACTTCTAGCTTCGGATGTATTGCTACATCGTAACAACGCTTGACCGCATCCTGCCCGTTTGACAGTTGAGACTATCCAGGATTTGAAATTTGTATGTCTGCCACACCCACCTTATTCACCAGACTTCTCCCTAGTGACTTTCATGTGTTTGGGCCGCTCAAAGAAGTGTTGGGAGGCAAGCATGTTAGAACTGAAGAGGCAAAAACCGCGGTGTGCGAGAGGCTACAGCCAAAAGACTTTTTAAAACGTATCCTTACACTTCCTATCGTTGGAATGTTTGCATTGAACGTCAAGGAGACTACGTTAAAAAATGATAAGTAGGTTTTTTCTTAATTACTATAATATAATATTTACAGCATTTTTAAGGTTTTCATTTGAATCACCCTCTAGTATGGTATTGTAAGTGTCATAAATATTCTTAGCTCAGTAGGTCTCGAGAATCATGATCACCATGGATAAAAGAGTTAGATGTATCTTTAATTCGTTCTTTCTTTCTTTCTTTAAAGTGACCTGGTCATGTTACGAGACAATACTGGGTTTCATGAAATCTAGCCGCGCAGACACTAAACAAATTAGACGAACGTGACGTGCCGTATCAACATTTTGAAATCTGGTTTAGAAGTTATTGTCTACGCAGACTCAAGCTAAGCTGTATGGCAATGCGGTAGGCACAATCGAAGTAACATTTGATACGTACTGTACATGTTAATAGGAGTAAAGCAATCATGCTAAAATAATTCAAAATACTGTATTTGATATTTGGTTACTTTTTAAAGTACTGTAATTTAGTTTACCAAAGAATCCTACTTACTTTGTCTGTCCGTATGTCTGCCCAGGAGACATAAAATCTTACGAACTACTTGATAGACAACAATCACTTTATGCCAGAATGTATAGAATCAAAAGTTCATCCAATGATGATTCATCATAGAGGTGTTTCTTTCAGTTGATGCTAAAATCGTTTTCCCGTGTATTCCTAGACCCTATATGAGACCTTGAGCGATAGATTACCCTCACGAGCTATTGAAATTAGCGGGTTGGTATAGTGCTCAGGATGCAAAATAGTAATTTTTACATGGAATTCAACGCTAAAATGAAACTAAATTACTTTCTTCTCGACAAAAGGTCTAAATAGCCCATTGTCCAGTTTTATATGTTTATTCATCGTAAGACATACTCCATTTAATGTGACGCAAAATGCTATGTTTAAGCCGGAACTTGGTAAAATGTAGCATGTTTAAGTAGTTTGGTTTACTGAATACTAAATCAAACTTCTTCAAGTGGTGTAAACTGCGACATTGCTTTCTGTTATTCAATATTTTGAAACTTTTTTTTTTTTTAAATTAAGTCTTGAATCGAATAATCCTCCTGAATATTTTTCGCTAGAGCTAGGACGTATGCCTTACCTCCATATATTCTAATATTCAGATGTGTTGGATTACCTACGACTTGATACCTTTTGTGGTTGTAATATAAAGTTTAACGGTTAAGTTTTTATCGATTACACCTAAAAGAGAATAAAGCTAGAGCACACTGTAGACTGTTATTGATTGATTATAAATACTTTTTTTCTTTTTCATGCTAGTAGGCAGTATAATAAGCAAACATAAACGTGGATATGGCAGGTAGCGTCGTTGGTACATCGCACTATATAAGCGGTTAGCGTACGCGCCTTTGGCGTAGGAGTCCCAGCGGGAGCTCATCTGGTTCGGATTCCACGTTAATCAGTAGCTCCACATCTCATATAGTCTCGCTGCTGAACGGGACGTTAAACTCAATCAATCAATCAATCAATATATATATATATATATATATATATATATATATATATATATATATATATATATATATATATATATATATATATATATATTATGTACACTCATGTCTAAAATGATTTTCGCATATCTATAACTGTCTTCTTGTAAGAAATAATTTAATAATGATTTTACACTATACTTTTAATACTGATACTATGTGTGTAATCGGGAAATGTATATTTGTGGTAAATTTCATAGGAAAAGAATTATAAATACGAAAATTACAATGAGTAAAACAAAATGTGTTTAAATGGACAAGAAAGTTTTATTTTCGTTTTATTGTTCTTATTTACTGCTCTTTTGACACGAAATTTGCCACATACATGTCTTTGCCGATTATACACATACTAACATTATAAGAAATACTGGGCAAATTCGTTATCAAATTATATTCCTACAACAACATATTTATAGGCATGCGACAATAATTTTGGACATGAGTGTACAGTAGATGATATAACGCTAAACTTCGGGGGGAACACTTGGAATTTAAGAAATCAGTAAATTAAGGTAAGAAATCAGGAAACATAAGCTAGACTATTCTATTAAGAAGGAAATTGTGTATGAAGAAATTGTAAACTGCTGCCATATGACGTATGAACACGTTATCGATCGCTTTCTCAAGATCAAATCGTAGTAGATATAATATGAGATCATTATTAAAGTTGAAAAATAAATAAATAAAAAAAACAGTAAATTATCTAGAAAACTACATTAAAGGCGAAACCTTGTTTGATGTAATGTTAGTGATCATAGCTTTCGAGGAGGAAGTCATGGTTTATTGTTTTTCTTAGTGAAATGTTAGGCCTACGAGTAAGTTTGTATAAATTTTTTGGAGCTGTTTGTGATAACTAATAACATTACGTGAAAAAAGTGTGGTTCCTTCAGTTGTTTTAGTTGCCGATATAAACAACCTGCTTTCACTAACAAGTTCTATAACTACGCATATTTATTCCAGCCAGTATTATTATTATTTTGGTAGTTACAGCTTCTTTCCAAAGTTTTCGTCCAGTATAAGGGATAAAATTTTAGGATAAGCGCAGTTTTCGCTTATTTCCTAGCTGAATATTAAATGAGATTTTCAATGCCAAACCTGCCAGATCTTACTGGGCTGGCAAAGTCTCTGTATAGCCCAGAGAGCAGCCCTTTAGCCATTTTCTGTAGCCCCCCAAGGACTTTGTGGTTTCTGATTTAATTTTCGTTTTTATTGTTAATATCATTTTCATTCATTACTTACGAAAAAGACCTTCAGGAACATGTATTCTACTAAATATTTCCTGTCACCATTTCACGTAAGGCTAGAGTATATGAAGGCATTTGTAAACACTTTGATCAAGAATGAATGTACACTTATGTCCAAAATTATTGTCGCATGTCTATAAATATGTTGTTGTAGGAAGATAATTTGATAACGAATTTTCCCGGTATTTCTTATAATGTTAGTATGTGTATAATCGGCAGAAACACATATGTGGCAAATTTCGTGTCAAAAAAGCAGTAAATAAGAACAATAAAACGAAAATAAAACTTTCTTGCTCATTTAGCAACATTTTCTTTTAATCATTCTAATTTTCGTATTTATAATTCTTTCCCTATGAAATTTATCACAAATATACATTTCCCGATTATACACATAGTATCAGTATTAAAAGTACCCTGCAAAATCATTATCAAATTATATTCTTACGAGAAGACAGTTATAGATATGCGACAACCATTTTGGACATCAGTGTACATTTCAATATTTACGCCAGATGTTCCTAAGTACTGAGATCAGGCAGGGTACATTTGTGATCACATGTACGCCAGGTTTTCAGAGACCAGCTGTTAAAGTCATTCTAACTCTGATGAGCAACTTACTTTGCATTGTTTTCAGGTTTTTTTACTTTTTCCATTCTAATTCGCCATGAAACACGCGGTTATATTCAATTATCCAAAATTCAATTTTTCATATGGTATGGATCCAAATTTTATTATTATTACAGGAGGTATTTACAGATGCAAAATTATATTTAAAAAAAATCGAATCAATAGTAGTAGGTAAAAAATCACTATGATCATGCTCTGGCATCACTGATCACAAATTAAGAAACTTCTATATTTGTTCAGTCTTCAGATAGCTTTTTCTTTTTACATAACAATTATCCGTTTTAAAACCGGATTCATTTCATAGCATTTTAAAACCGTTCATAGCTTTTCCTTCTTCCTCCATTTTTTTTCAACGCGCCTTCCATTACTTCCTTTAGAATACAATTTGTTCACACAGAATGTTGTAGCTAGTTTGTTTTCCACTTTTCAATCACTTCCAATATTTTTCATTTCTTCCCTTCTTCGCCATTCTTTATTCTGTGACCTACACATTGTGATTTTTTACTTGTACTTTGTTTCAAAAAAGTGATGCAAACAAACGAGACAAGTTAAATAAAATACTTAAAAATAATTTTGCACATGCTTTTTCGTATCACATTTTGAAAATTCCTCTTAGTAAAACAATATTTCTCAGTTTATCTTTCTGTTCTAAAATATATTTTTAATGTAGAAGAAAGTGAGACAGGGTTACCGAAAGTTGTAATTTTAAAAATTAAACAAAAAGGAAATTAAATATTATCATCTTTCAAAGTCCTTGTTAATTAATTTATGAAAGAAAGAAAAAGAAAGAGAAAAAGGAAGGGAAGAAAGAGATATGACCTTAGAGAAGACTCTGTAAAAGATGTGAAATATGGTTTCATGAAACTTGCTCAAGGTACCCTCTTCTTCTTTTACGTAATGTAAAGAAATACAGGAGCAGAAGTCGAGACAAGATATGACACACACACTAACATGAAGAGAGAAAATGGAAGATAGGAGAGCACGAACACGCCATAAATTTTTCAAAAGAAAAGTTCATTTCACCAAAAGACAGTAGAACAAACAGAAATAACGCCAAGATTGTATTGACGAGTGGCTCCCTGAAGTTCTCTCACACTCCAGCCGCCTGCCATTTCCTCCAGTGTTGGCAAAAGATTCTGCTACAGTCTCTTTCTCTCAGTGTTGAGCAACCCTTTTCATATCGCGCCTTCTTTCACCAACCCTTCTGCTATACAAACTTGCTTTTTTTCTTAAAAAAAAAAAGAAGAAGAAGTCTTCTGTTCTTCGGGAGTAGGGTGTGAAGTCGAAAAGCTACCCTTGTGCTTTCTCTCTCTCTTTCCCTCAAGATAATAATTTTCTCCATCAAGAAACTGGAAGGAGCTTATCAGTTCATTTCCTCCCTGGAAACGGTTGATGTCGTTCCTGTACAACAAGAATTGCCGACAATGTCCATCTCCGGTTTTTGCTGCTCCGGTGACTTCATACAAACTTGAGGGAGGGACAGAGGTTGGTTTTCGACAATTTCAAAAGCACTAGTTACAGAATGACACCTTGCAAGATAGTTGTATATCTACACAAAATAAATGTCAAAACTTCAATAATGCATAGTCTATAGTATAAACAAGAGGAGTTTTTAAGTGACACACTTTTGCTTGAAACTGCACAAAAAGTCTACATATAAAGGAGAATATCAGATGATTATAGGAGCTCTAGCTCCTTTAGAAGCTCCTCCAAACTTGTACATATTAAGGTTAAGAGTCTTCATCCCGGCGAAATTAAAATACCGCTAATTTTGCAGTAATTATGTGATATCTTCAAATAGATAAAAGATAATTGAAATATGGAACAAGAGCGCCCTAGACGATATTATTTTGCGGCATTATCGAAAATAAATGCCGATTTTCAAAATGGCTCGAAATCGAAAGCAGATAAGTGAGTCGTGATAACGGTATCTCATGTAAAATAATATTGTCTAGGACGCTCTTGTTCCACATTTCGATTATCTTTTATCTATTTGAAGATATCACATAATTACTGTAAAATTAGCGGTATTTTAATTTCGCCAGGATGAAGACTCTTAAAACAATGCCGGTACTAGATCGTTACTTTAGAATGGACAAAAGACACACACTTGTATATGTATATCAACTCTCTCTCTCTCTTTCTTTTATATATATATACCGGGTGCAGCGTAAGTAACGCCCTTTTATTATTGCTCAAATTTACTACACTAGCTAAATGTATAAAATATAGTAATTTCTGAGAAATTAAGTATTAACTGTAACTTCTGGTAAGTTAACATCTTTTTCCAAAATGACATGTGAGTTTAGCATTGCTCCAGTATACACAATGATAGCGATTGATATGTCCATTCAACTTGAAGATTGATTCATCTGACCATCATTATCTTATCAAGAAAAGATATAATGGTTAAGATAAAAGATGATATCTGTTCTTAGAATGCTAAATCATTTTTTTTAAATCTTGCTTTCTCTTTTTGTTTTTACTCTTTGCAGGTCAATGTTGAAACCGGAAGTTGTAGTGAATTTTAATTACTTCTGGTTCCAGGAGAGTATTAAGGATGGAAAGATGAAATGTATTCTTGTAACGCTTAATCGACTGTAGTAAACTAGAAGCTTCTCGCTATCTATTACTGCTTTTGCTCTGTAGTAATCAACTGTAAAAACCGGAAACGGTTGATTTCTACCACTTCCGGTGTACGGCCTACTTTCATCAATGAATTCAATTCCTAACTATTGACCCTCTACCCCCACCGGAAGATTTAGTGTCTCCCGGACGGACACACGGACAGAAGGAGTAAATATATTTTTTTCTATAAACAAATTTTCCTTCAAAATATCATCTCAGTACTTATCTGGAAGAACAAGAAATGAAATGAAATCTTTGAGTTTTACGTCCCATGATTATGCCGGCTAGGCTAAAGGAGACGATGAAGATGAGAAATGGCTGGAATGGTGGAATGAAGAAAGTAGAAGGAAACGGAAGAACCCCAAGACAACCCACGCACACGATGTTTGTCCACCACAAAGTTCACTTGGCGCGAGCTGGGATCGAACCAGGGACCCACTACCTTTTTTTTAAAAAAAAACAACTTCCTGACTTATTTTCTGCTTTAACCACTTTTCAGGACTGCTAGACACGACAGGGACACGAACACAAAAACATCGAAGACAGGTAAAATTCCACCCTTGCTCTTCAGAGGGACTCGAACCCCAAATGGACTACATTTCACGATCACCACTGAGCCACTGCGGCCCCACTATCTGGAAGAACAGTGGAGCCTTAGATAGAAGAACCTATTCATTAGGATGACGAGATACAGGATTCGAAGCCGGACCTGGACCTCGATTTCAAGGCAAGAAAAGTTTAGTGTAAACTTTACAATATTTCAAAAGTGAAGTTTCTGGCTTCATAATACAAAAATATATCTTTAGGCGAAACCATACTTGCATTGTTTAATGTAATTCAATTCGCAACTCTAGAAATAATGTAACGTAAGATTCGTCACGAAATAGAGCACAACACACAGTTTTCTGAATTGTTGGATTAGCAATTATCTGCACTGTTAATTACAATTTGGGCGAACTGACAATTTTCCATTGCTCACGATAATTACAAAATGGTACAAAACCATAAAAATTTTAAAGTATTGGCTAATGAAATCAAAGCAAAAGGACGCAAAAGGGGTAGGTGTTGGGGAGTTTCTTCCATAGGAAAAGGAAGATCGCCGATACAATAAAAAACCCTTCTATTATATTTGCAAGAATTGTTAAAGTTCAATATCATATAGCCTTATTGAATAGATCGATTAATTTATAACTTCTTACTTATACCTATTACTTATAAGTACTTATACGTATTATTTTCTTCCTATTCGAGCAATTCAAATTAAACCCTGAACATTCAGCTTAAACTTTGAAGCTTTCGAATCCTACTTACAAGGAAAGCTATCCAACTCCTCGACGAATATCGCATTGAAACTTGCATAAGTGGAAGGACATATTGAAAGATGGAAATATACTTAATCTTACGATTCGCAACGTCGTCGAACCGGAAGTAGAATGATTATTCTCCCATAGCCCCTGAAAG
This sequence comes from Thermobia domestica, assembly GCF_964235325.1. Lineage (NCBI taxonomy): Eukaryota > Metazoa > Arthropoda > Insecta > Zygentoma > Lepismatidae > Thermobia > Thermobia domestica. Next base: position 60,209,247 of record NC_137463.1, read on the forward strand.
TTATGTACTCTGGTCATACATGCCAGAATGTGATACACTGGAACTTGTTTTCTCATGAAGACAAATATTGCAAACTCGAGATGATAATAGTTGGTGGTGATTGGGATCTCTAGCACATCATTGATGCGAACCGTTGTTATATGGAACACGATACGATACGCCGATCGTAAGTTCCAAAAGACCACGTTTACCCGGTGGAGAAAAGAGACAGGCTGAAACCACAACGCAAAAATGGCTTATTATTATTATTATTATTATTATTATTATTATTATTATTATTATTATTATTATTATTATTATTATTATTATTATTAATAGTAGTAGTAGTAGTAGTATGATTAGTATTAGTAATATGAGCAGTATGATGAGTAAAAATATTAATAATGAGAAGACAACAAATATATTAGAGGAAAGGGGGGCAAGAGTACGCAAATTTTAATTAAACTTATATATTTTGGTAAAAAATAGTTACAACGGAAAACTTTTACATGGAACAGAAAACTTGAACTCTCCTTTACGAAATGTGAACTCAACTTTTATATACCTCTGTCCTTGGAGGAACTATAATTCGTAAAATGAAATCATTCAAATTCGTACTCTTGCCCCTATATGTGGGGCAAGAGTACGAAATCAAAGGGGCAAGAGTACGCACCCAAAAAAGTATTAACAATTATCACAGATGAAGATGCCTACTCCTTCATATGATGTGCATTGTTAATGCCATCATTCATGGCATTTTGCGCACTTGATCCAGTCTTCTATTGGTAAATCACTGTCGATGATATTGCATAATGAACACTCGTATACTACTTCCTCACTGACCTGAGGAGTTGCCTTCGGTTGTAGCTTTCTTGGTGCAAGTTGATGTTTGCCTTTGCTCTTTGGAGAGCGCCGTTTCAGAAGTAAGTTCTGCTTGAAAGGAGAGGATGTCAGAATCTCTGATTGACCTCGAGAAGATCAAGATTTTTGGTTGTGGGCTTGAGACAGTCGGAGGAGGACTGACAACCACCAAAGGAGTGCATGATGTGGACGGTCTACATAGGCCCCTGCTTACCTCCAGTGAAGATCCAGTTTTATTGGTTGGAGGTTTGGTAACAGATGAACGAGCAGCCGGCAGAGGAGTGTTTGATGTGGATAATCTGCATGAGCTCCTGCTTGTTTCTAGTGAGTATCTAGCGTTAGTGTTTGAAGGTTTGGTAACAGATGGAGGAGAACGAGCAATCGGCTGAAGAGTGTTCGAAGTGGACAGTCCGCATGAGCTCTTGTTTGTTTCTAGTGAGGATCTAGCGTTACTATTTGAAGGTTTGGTAACAGATGGAGGAGGACGAGTGACTGGCAAAGGAGTGCTTGATCTGGATGCGCCGCATGGGCCCTTTTTTATTTCCAGTGAATCATCCGATGAACGATTTTGGGCTCTATTCAGGTTTGATGCTTGATTTGTTGCTTCAGGAATGCTTCCATCTTCAGAGCTGGCTTCTGCATTTAAGTCTACCACATCCACAATAGAGGGAAGAAAATCTTCTTCAGTGAACACATCTGGATTCAATAGGACAACTCCAGATTCTTGAAGGTTGGATACAAAAGGTTGCAGCTTTTGTAGTAAGCCTCAGTAAGCAAACTCGCAACTTGGAATTAGGCGGGATGGGTGATTCCTCATCCATTTATCACACACTGTTGAATACCAGGATTTCAGCGGGTGAAAACAAGAGCGATCTAATGGTTTCAAATTATGGCTGGTATGGGGTGGTAAACTCAACATCACTATCCCATTTTGCCTGCAGAAATCAATCGCCTCGATTGAAATGTGAGAGGTCTGATTGTCAACAAGTAACAATACCGTTTTCGTAACCGAATTTGATCGCACACATTGGTGTAAATAATATAACCATTCTACAAAAAGTTGAGTTGATGAACCAGAATCAGATATCATTCCCACAGAAACCGGCGGCGAGCCATCGAATAATTCTTGTTTCATTCGTTTTCTGGGAAATATCTGGGGAATAAAGGAACCAAATGCACTCACAAGGAAACAGCTGTTATGTTAACCCCAAAATCACAGTTTTATTCACAACTGATTTTTATGAGGAACCGTATTTATGCCAGTTTCGTACATGTTGTAGATATCCCGTAGAGAATAACCGTTTTCTCTTGCAAGATCTTTCAGACAATTAAAAAGGCGTTCAACTTGTGGATTGCTAAAGCCACGTGCTCTCCCCAGACCAGTCTTTGAAGGCTGTCGCAAAACAATAGTCATATGTCTACGACGGAAAGACTGTCCAATCTCGTCCTGCAATTCGATTCGCATGGCTAAAGGATATGGGGCAACTAGTTACGTTCAGCAAAATTGTATGCCATTCTTCTTAGATCTTTTAAAGTTAAGTCAGAAGAATTGATCCAGTAATGTGATATATTCCACTAATTCGTTCTCCATTTCTTCGGTAAATAGGCCTACTGGCTTTATTGTACCTAAAGACGTTGCAGATTCTCATTTAAAAAAAAAGAAAAGAAAACTCCTTAATTCTCTTTAAATCAGTAATGGGAATGCATAGGATACAAAAAAAAAATCAGATATTATTTAGACCCTTTATAAAAATATATTTCCGAATTTGGCTTATTCCATCAGTTACAGAATGCTTGTCACCTACGAGGGTAACTTGAAAACTTCTCGATTATCTTTGATGAAGCTACATATTGTCAAATGTTAAGTTAGGTTAGCTTTATATATCTTTATAGGATTCCATACCAATCATTGGACTGATACCGTCTTATGCAGAGTCATTTTAACGTATGATTACTAAAGGACTGACTACTACAGAAAACATATGGTAGTCGAACTTCTTAGTATGACACTAATCACGCGTCAGAATGACTGCATAAGGCCCATTGAAATTTATTACTGAAAACTACTGACATTTAAGGTAAAAGAGGACAAAGCGTAGCATTTCTGAAACCTGAATAAAATAAGCAAGCGTAATGTTATTCAATAACTGCAGATTTAACTATCTCACACGTTTATCTGTTTCGAAAACTCAAACACCACCTTAGATATTTTATGTAAGGAGTGGTATTTAGAATAACAATTTATCCCTCATACATCAGAAAATATCAGGATTCTTCAGAATTCTTAACGTTAGAGGCTACATATGGGAACCAGTATTCGTAAAGTTTGCCGTCACTCTCTATTACAACGGAATTTACATTCTTTTTTGATTGTTAGATCTAAATCAAATTGGATTCTTTTTCATAGGACAAAAGGGGCAAGAGTACGCACGCGTACCCTTGCCCTGTAGGTATCTGCGTACCCTTGCCCCCTCACTACACAATTGACTTTCCCGTGATGTTGTACAGCCAACTGTTGGAAGAAAGGCAATTTACTCCATCCTGTCAAACAATGGATATGTTAGAAACTAACGCTTTATATTACTTTGAAATCGTTAAAAAATTGTGTAAGTTATTCATTAATTACTTATGTCCCAATATTATATCAAACTATTAGAAAAACATAAATAATTACCTAGATAGCTTGTAGTTTGCCGCAGCTCACTCAAACTTGTTTAGGTTTTAGACGCCATTAACATCAAACTCCACATGACGCATTATTGCCATACGCGAATATATTCACTTGATTTTAGGGAATCGTATCCTTACCCCCCACGTACTCTTGCCCCCCTCTACTCTACTACACAAAATAAGACGGGCCGAAGTCCTTGGTTACTGAACGCGCCCGATAATATATTTGTTGTCTTCTTCTTCTCATTATTAATTTTTTTACTCATCATACTGCTCATATTATTAATACTAATCATACTACTACTACTACTATTACTACTACTACTACTACTACTACTACTATTACTATTACTACTACTACTACTACTACTACTACTACTACTACTACTAATAATAATAATAATAATAATAATAATAATAATAATAATAATAATAATAATAGTCATACTAATAACAATAATAATAATCATAGAAAGCTATTTTTGCGTTGTGGTTTTAGCGTGTCCCTTTCTCCACCGGGTAAACGTGTTCATTTAGAACTTACGATCGGTGTATCGTATCGTGTTCCATTGGACATCGGTTCGCATCAATGACGTACTAGAGATCCCAATCCCCACCGACTGTTATCATCTTGAGTTTGCAATATTTGTCTTCGTAAGAAAACAGGTTCCAGTGTGTCATATTCTGGCATGTATGACCAGAGTACATAACTTTTAGGGACTATGGAAGAACAATCATTCTACTTCCGGTTCAACGACGTTGCAAATCGTAAGATTGAGCATATTTCCATCTTTCAATATGTCCTTCCACTTGTGCAAGTTTCAATGCCATATTCGTCGAGGAGTTGGATAGCTTTCCTTGTCAGAACATTTTTTCGGTTAGTTAAAACAACTTCCATTTTACATTTCATATGTAACAAAACGAAAAATGGAAGTATATATATATATATAAATATATATAAATGAAATTATGTTTGTGAATTTGTACCCCTTGAACCACCCGACCGATCTTGATCAAATTTTCAACATAGATGAGGTTAGGGCCTGCGATGGTTTTTATCATTCACTTTGATGGTGCAACTTAGGGGAGGGGAAAGAGAAGGGGAGGATAATTAAAAATGATCGATATTAGTGCAAAATCCATTGTTTTCGGGGTCACTAAGATGAACAGTGACACTTCTGACGCCGTTTAAATCCAAATTCAGCGCCGCAAGTTGGGGGAGGGGTATATATATATATATACAAATGATCGAAAATGACCGATATTAGTGTTGAATGAATAGTTTTCGGGGTCGCTGAGATGAACAGTAGCATTTCCGATTCCATTTAAATCCAAATTCAGCCTCGCAACTTGGGGAAGGGGGAGGGGAAGACATAAAATGATCGAAAATGACCAATATTAGTGTCGAATCCATAGCTTTCGAGGTCACTGAGATAAACAGTGACACTTCCAATTCCGTTTATAATCAAATTCTGCTCTTTCTGTCCAAAATAAATGTATTCTTCCCATGCGAAGATCGGGTATTCTGCTAGTTCTAGATAAAATAAATAAAACTCAGAATAAGGAACATAAAACTAGGATGAGAAAAGACTAATGAACTATAGCTACTGCAAAAGAATGTAACTCAATTATTCGTAACAAAAGACACTGAGACAATATATCCTTCAAAGGACGTTGAAGCACGTAAATTTTCTCTCTTCCTTTCTTCTTTTCATCTTACTCAGTAGAAAAGAAAAATCTAGAAGGATATAGATGAAAAAGTTTGTTGAATAGAGGGGAAAGGGGTTATAGGAGAAAAAATGGACTGTATAACGACTCATTCGCGTGTTGTCATGTCAAAACGTGTAGAAGGAATAGTATTACTTTTGGGGGGATTGTAGGGGGGAAGAGGAACATATACAGCAACCTTTTTCCCCTATAAGGCATCACGAATATTTTAACATAATATTTGTACATTAAAAAAAAAAACACTTTTTAAAACTATGCATGTATATATAAATTTGTTATCAGGCGTGAAAAATGAAGAACATAGATTATTGTATGTATATGCAGCTATGTATGTGTCTACTAGATATATATACATACAATTCACTACATTTGCATAAATGGCGGAGCGTGTGGTTCCTGAAAGAAAAAAAAAATCTCTCTGACTTGTAAATGAAGCTCCCTCCAGAGATGAAAACTATTTATTTTTACCACCCGTATTGAAAATGAAATAAAGAGGAATCAACCACCTACTATGGCAAATTACACTAAGAATTTTGCTCAAGATCTCGTCAAGATTCCTTTGCATGCTTGTCTCTCTTCAACCGAAGAGATGGTGGGCACCATATGAAAAGAGTAAATATTTTATTTAGTAATATACTAGGTAGTTGCTTGACATTAATATGACTGTCGTTCTGGGTATTTTTCTGACACTTCGTTCATATTCTTTAGTGTCTTCTCGATCTATCTTTGTGCTTTCTTTTATTCTTTCTGTTGAGTATTGAAATTAATTAACATATCCGTTATGTTGTTGTTGTTGTTGTTGAGTTTAACGTCCCGTTCAGCAGCGAGGCTATATGAGACGTGGATCTACTGATTAACGTGGAATCCAAACCACATGAGCTCCCGCCGGGAATCAAACCCGGGTCTCCCACCTCAAAGGCGCGTACGCTAACCGCTTAGCCACGGAGGAGCTCAACATATCCTTTATATTGAAGCTAGAAATACTAGAAATGCAGTGTTTTTCAACCAAATTCCTATCACGACCCCCATTTTATCACATTTTCTTGCCAGCGACCCTCTTATAATTTCTGGTTTGTAATAAGCTTGTGTTAGATTTTTAATATACTTATTGCAGAGATCTCTCGATATCCATATATTTTTATAACAGTAGGATCCATTTCTTGTATATAGTGGATACAGTAACAGTCATATATTCCCTACGATGAAAGTGCTGGCTCAAGATAGATATTAAATTGAAGAGGTCATCAAAATAGTTGATCTAAGCCCATAACTTCTTGACCAACTAATAGAATTATCGTGCGACGAATCCCCATTGATTGAGATGGGGGAATTTATTTCATAGCCCCAAGAATAAGATTATCAAAAGTATGATTTGTTCCTTTCCTTATCTTTCTTTTCTTTCTTTTGTAACTCTATGGCTCATCATAGTTAATTCAATGTCATTAACGTGATTAAAGTAAAGCACTGTGATTATTATACTGAGAAAAATCCGTTCTCCGGACAGCGGTATACTGTCCAAATATACGGAATCTTCTTGCTTACTACAGAAATCAGTGTGGAGCATATGTTATTCATATGCTACATACGCACTGCCCTTAGATCTTACATTATGCCGTTGCAGAATGTCTGATATTTAACAGTCTTCCTTCTATTACACACATATATGTACGTTACCTTCGTCAGCTATATGTTATATACGTCCATTTATGTCTCACATCCTGACTGCCTATATTGTATCATGCGAAAAGTACGTACAGATCGAACACTTATACAGAAAGTATTATTAAACATACGTTTTCAGTTATACGTTTGATGTACGTTAAATCCAAATACTGCAGGATTTACAAATGAAACATACGATTTTAAGTACGCCACATATATTTTCTTTTCTCCGTGTAGAAAAGCGATTACCACTGGTGCAAGGAGGGTCAGTTGTCTTGATTCCAAGTTTGTAGCAGACAGCACTGTGTGCTCGTCGGTATTCTTCGTGCTCGAGAGTGTCTCTTGTTTCCTTTCACATTCGCATTTCATCACTTCTTCCCTGTCCACTCACTTCCAATAATCATCCTACGAGTTTATATTCGTGGTACGTTAAATTAAAGGTGATCGGACGATGATACGTGCAACTTGAATGATCATTAAATAGCTGTAGGAATAAATATAGTGGGAAGAGGATAGACAATGACGGATATCCATGGATAGGATCATAGGCATAGCCAGAATTTTTCATATGGGTGTCCAGAAAGGTAATTAAAGTCCATCCTTTCTCACTATAACATTTTTACATGCTTATTTTATTGAGTTTTAAACAGGGATAAAAGTGATGGGAAACGCCGGGGGAATGTCGTCTCTCACTTCCAAAAAAATAACTATGGCGTCCGGGGGAATGTCGTCTCTCACTTCCAAAAAAATAACTATGGCGTCCCTCTACTTCCTGAAAAACTTACAATGGAATTACAATGGCAAAGATAGGCATGGAAGACGCCGTGACGTCATGCGTCCCCCTACTTTTTCATATCCACTTTTACCCCTGGTTTTAAGTGTACTAAAGATCAGATAAAATATTATTTCAACGAATTGAAGTGTTACAGATATTTTACAAGTAAACAAAAACAATATAATCAAACTATTTTATTAGCCACAGACACACCCGGTATTTCCCGTAACCAAGCGTATGGATGTGATATTGTTCTTCAAAAGACCGCATAACCTGGGATTGCACCAAAATCTTACATTATTGGGTTCAATACCGTATTATAATTTTGTTCGCATTTTTTATTTTTTATTTTTTTTTTTTAAGTTCTGACGGACTCCTGCTGCTGAAACTAGGCGTTTCTAACGTAATGTAACAAATAACTTCTAGCAAGTGCAACAATCAACATGCTAGCAGCTATAATTTATTACCACAGAAAACACAATGCATTATATGAATGGGAGTTATAATTAAAAAGAGTATTGTAACAATAGAAAAACACACAAAATTACTTCTCTTTTTTTAAGGACAATAAAGAGCTAATGTAAATATGGAAGTTAATTTGGGTTTTGGGTAATATTAAGAGATAATGAATACCTTTTAATACCAAAGCATTCCCTCCTCATCCTTCATACATAACCCCCCTTACTAGCGGCTTCTAAAGATCAATTAGCAACCAAATGGCTTGGTGGAACATTCTATCCAAAGAGTATACTGAAAGGCATGATCTCCAAACAATGAGAGAGGGGAGTGGTCTGACTGCGAAACGCGTTCGAGTTATATTGCCTCAGTTGTTGTTTCGTTATTCCCTTCCTTCTATGAGTGAACAATGCTTCAAAAAAACGTTCACCCAACTAACACAACAACAGCGAACAGCGTGTGGTCCATATATATTCTAACCACCACATTTCCTCCCCAGCCGTTTTCATGGTCTCTCAAACTCTCCACTAACTCAGTTCCATTATGCCTTGTTGTACAGTTAATCCTGTGCTTTTGGTGGTGTTTGTTGGATGGTGGAATTAGTGCAAGGTGGAATGAGAGTAAAATTTATCCAGAGCTCAGTACTGTTCTGACAGTATTCCCCTTGTTTCTCCCACCGTATATGGCGAAAGATAATAATAATAATAATAAAAAAAGCACAATGTTGCCGGTTAACCATCATGGTGATAGGAAAATCTTCAACTTTCTCAATTATACTCACGTCTAGGCATACGTAAGTCCTTTTGTCTTTCCGCATTTGAATAATCCTGTTTCATTTTTATCCTAGGGAACTCTCTCTGTAGTGCAATGTTTAAATGCTTAAGAATAGTTTAAAAAGACAGATTATCCTGTTGGGAAGCAACCAGCATTGCAAGTATATAGTCTATAATTCCCTTTATACATACATATGTACATTTCTCTCGCTCCGAAATAAGTATATATATAACTGGTCTTCACGAACTATGAATGAAACAATCATCATTAATTAATTTGTCATGAAAATCAAGGTATTAATTCTCATGGATGACGCTGAACTAAGATATTTTGTAATATCTTAATTTTGATATGCATACACAGTGGCGTATATAGGATTTTATTTCGGGGGGGGGGAGCTTTGCTAACTTTATTCCTGGAAATGTGAAAATTCTGAAATATATTTAATTTACTTTAATACAGTAACGAAAATTTTGAGGGGAGGCTTAAGCCCGGAAGCCTCCTTAAATACGCCACTGTACATACATAACGTTATTTTTAAAATCACTTGGACAGAACTTATCTTTCTTAAATTGCTGGAAGCAAAACAAAGGTGCTTTTGAAGTTAAAAAAAAAAAAAAACTGTGGTGATAAAACATTGTGTCAGTGGCGGATCTAGTCTGGGTCCGGGGGATCTAGGGCCCCATTTTTAGAGGGACAAAAATAATTTAAGCTGTTATTTATATATTTTTTAAAGTTTATAGTAAACATGATGTACCATCATAGTTTGGGTTCTGACTGTCCCTCCAGTTTTTACCTTCTAGATCCGCCTGTGCATTGTGTTCGTGAGTATTCACATAAATTCATGAAAAATTAAAAACAAATACCTTCTGGTAAATTAGACTTTAAAAATACTTAATTTTCTCATCATTAGGATAATAACAATATTTTTCAGAAGATGTCATCTAGACCTTCTTAAGATTTGGTATACTTTAAAATACAATATAACGACCTTCAGCAAATTATGAAAAGAAAAATAGTTGAAACAAGCAAGGACAATAACTCATATAGAAAAGACTGGGTTTTCAAGCAAAAGATCATCCTACACCTAATCTTCAAACATTGAATCGCAATGAAGAAGTCTCTAAGAAGTTACCATGAATACAGACAAAAGAAAGCTTAAATTGTATATCTGCATATCACATGATTTTGGGAAGTCTCTAAAGTACTACCCGTTTCAGATAGGATTGCCGTTGTTTATGGTGGCAAAACACAGAACTAAGAAGTAAACAGAACGCAGCTAAGACGTGACAGCCCACTCGTGATTCAGTAATCTGCAGTGTTGAAAACTCGGTACGTTTTTGCTGGGGCATGTGAGTGACAAGGATTGTTTGCTTCAACTGCTCCCCCTCCCTCTGTCTCTAAGCCTATCTATTTATATTTCTATCCATCTATCTATCTCCCGCTCTCTCTCTATATATATATTTCTCTGTGATAGTCACAGAACTCTCAAGCCGGGGCTTGCTGCCAGTGTTCGAAATAACGATGGATGCCGGGGAAATCTCTCTCTCGTGAAAGCTTATTCCCGGCTCATATAATGAAAATAACACAGCATCCCTGACAGGAATAATTAACCTGTCCTACTGTACATAAGATTTCCTCCTCTCGTTTAAAAAATTAATTCGAGCACTACTTGCTAGGGGCTAGAGGGGGCTAGGATCCCGCCGTGGTGTAGTGTATGAAACACCACCTATTAAAGGAGCGACGGAGAATATAGAAAAGATAGGGGCCTACTGCGATATAGACGGGGTCGTGGGTCCCGGGTAAGGTACGAACTCACGAGAGGATTGGAGGAATCTCACCCATTAAAAACTTTATAAAATGTTATTTCTACTTTATTTCCACTTGAGAACAAACATTCCCCCCACTTCCCCGTCACCTAGGTTGGGGCAATTTCGCACTCTAATCCCGGGTCCAGCATACTAACAACCACAAAACAGTAATAAAGACTGAACTATGAAATGTAAGGTTTTACATTTCTGTTTTTAATAAAGATGAAAATATTTGTCGAACGGTACGCAGTTTGTATTGGGTAAAACTTCAATAATCTTTTGCAATTATTTCCATTAGTTCTTTTTTCTTAACTTTTGATTTTTCTACGTGGAATTAAACTTGGATCTATGTGGGGCTTGGCCGCCTCTAAAACCCCCTTAGCTACGCCACTAGTGAGGAAAAATCCTTTACAATTCTACATTTTGTTTTTATGCTGTTCTTACAACAGAATTAACAAAGGGATGCATTAGGATGCCTAAGTGCTTACAGCAGGATTCCTAAAGACCATCAACACAAATTCTTACAACGTTTATATATATATTTCATGTTTTTAGGAGTATGTTATAAAGTTTCAAACTGTAGCACGTTTCATAACATGTTCCGTACCTTGTGTTGGAACGTGACGCTTTGTTGTTTGTTTTCGATATTGTGCATTAGCAACACTCGCCAATACAGAGACAGCAGGCGCATGACTCACTGTTGACTACATCAGCGCCCTTAAATAAACAACGGCACTCCTGGGTGAAATAGGTAGTAACTGAAATTTGATACATAAATATTCAGCTTATTTGTGCTATAATTGTCTTAGCATTGAGTGAGTTTATAAATTACTTGTTCTGCAGTTAAGCTTACATAGTATGTCAGGTATCGAACTCAATACAGTGTTGAATGATTACATTGTTATAAAAAGATATCTACTATACTACCGTACTATCTTTCTATATGTAAAAATTCCTCTGTAATTCATTTGGTTCATCAATAAAATATTATGACAATAAGAGATTGTAACCACAACTCTTTAATTTGACTTAGTACTAATTCATTGTTTGATCCTTTTTTTAGTTATTGATTTGATATAACTTAATTTGATCTTTATTCCTTTAATATTTTAATTTTTCGATGTATGAAACAATATGTGTTGGCCAAATTGTCGATTTGTAAGTACAATTTTGTATCCCCCTTACCACATTCAACGATTCGACAATTTATCTAAACCAGCAATTTATCTACAGAGAGCAGACAAGCACCCAGAAATTTTTGTTGGAAAGGGTCCAAACTTGGTAGATCCAATGTTACAAGCCTCTATGTCTATGTAATATTGAACGGGTATTATTCTGAACCCGAAAAGACGATAAGTAACTGTAAAATACTTCCACCAATATTTTCAGATTAAAATGATGGAACTATACCTATAATATTTTCATAAGAGATAGAGTACAGATGAAGTGTAAAATCAAATTTTCATGCTATCAATCATTTCCCTGGAGTTTTTATGAAAAAGCGTACAAATTTACGTTGAGTTAGGAAGTTTTCGGGGAGGAGATTCGGACCCGGTGTACTCTCCTGTGGGTGCGATACTGACTGAAGACCAGGGTGAAATAAGAACCAACCTCCTCCCACTAAAAATAAATACATAAATAAAAAAAAGAGAACACACAGCGATGGTTTTAACAACAATATATATAATTATTCTTCAAATATTTAAAAACAACAGTTTAATCCACAATGGAAGAACAAGCATTGCCTTACTGTAGAATAACCAGATGTCTCGCTTTAACGGGATCAGTGGCGGATCAAGAGAAAACGTTGTACGGAAGACCGCATCCTTCTTCCAAAGGTTACCATTTTCCTCCTAGTCTCAATTCATTTTGCAGTACACGAAGTTACATTACCATTTCCCAACTAATACTAGATTAATAGAGTTCCCTCTATTACATATGGCATTGAACTTCTTCAGTCCCTTCTGATGTAAAACTACATACGTTTTTCAAGTTTATGTTCATCATTCAACAGGCAATCAATGAGCTCCTGCAAATGAACTTTCTGGATCCGCTAAGGAACGATTTTTTAAAATTTGTTTACAAAATGGCTTTGTGCATAGTTCGAAGTAGAGAAAAGCAGAGGCGGTATGTTTTATTATGATTTTGACTCCACATACCAGCTACAGTAGAGTCTCGTTAATTCGAACTTTGATAATTCTAAATATTGGATAATTCGAACTGAAGTCAATTCCCCTTGAAAACTGTATTGAAAAAAATATTAAAAAACCGTGCATAAATCGAACTTTTAAACCTATGTTTTGGATAATTCGAAGTAAATACAGTTGAAATTTTTTTATGTTTGACAGATGTAAACAGAGAAATACAGTTTTAACGTGTTTTCAGTTATCCAGATGCAGCCATAGGGAAGAGTAATACAAAAGATAAATAGAAAATCTATGTAATGATAAAGATGAAGGTGAGTTGGGGAAGAAGTAAAGATAGAGAACGTGTGCCAATCTCATCTTGTTTCAGAATTGGTTGAAAATTTAAGATGAATTATTGATAAAGTCAACCAAATGTTATTAATATCGTATTCCACGCTATACATGAAATTCAAGATTTATTGACCGTACAAAAACAATCAAATTTAAGCAAATGAGGTTTACGACTTCTTAAAAGTGAGAACATAATATTCAAATTGTTACTGGTGTTTAATTGTTTGGGCTATTCAATGTATGTTGTAGTGTTGTACGTAAATATATTTTCCATTGTACACGTAGTTTGAATTATGTGGAGTCAATGTCGTTTGTTAGTTTGCGGTATTTGATCACATAAATAATAAGCTGCTTTAAAGATAAAATCTACATCATATGAATATGTTTTTGATGCACAGCGCTTTGGTTTGTTTGTTGTTATGTATGTGAAAATGAATGTTGTTGGATAATTCGAATTTTGGATAAATCGAAGTTTTTTCGTGTCCCCTTGGACTTCGAATTAAAAAGAGTCCACGGTATTTAAATATTATCTTGATTACTGAAAAACTAAAGACGGTATGTCCTCATTACTGGAAAACCAGAGGCAGTATGGCATACCACCACATACTGTCTCACTTCGACCTTTGGCTTTGTGTCCCGAGAAAAATGTAAATGGAACTCAAAATCCCAACTCTTTTAACCAGAGTCTCATTTTTTAGTTCGTTTTTACGCGTTCTTAAACTTCAAATTTTGTCCTCATTTGAAAGATTTTGAAATTTTGTAAAAATAAGTGTCATATTTCTCGAACAGATGACACCATAGTAAACTCTATGTTTCGATATTCAATAATCTTCTGTAGGCAGATAATCGAATGTTATTTCTTCGTCCGTGCTATGAATAACGACGTAATTTCACGTAGGAGGATTGACAATTTATGCGACTTTGACAAATGCCCCTTTATTTATTTATTTATTTATTTTCAGTCAGGTCACTCAATTTTAATAAAAATGAGTTTTAAAATATACAAGATTGAGACTAGATAAAGGAACTAATACAGACATTAAAACCAGTCCAGTTCCAAAATAAATATTAGTTTAAGCCACTTTACACTGTAAACGTTTACAATATTATATGGAAAGTAAGGAAGTCTATTAGGATATTTAAAGGTGTACTTAAAGGTATATTTAAGTGTACTTCATAAACTGCTCCTTATCGCGATAAGCCATTTAGTACAACCCTTACCTTGTCATCTTCTTTACTTCTTATGGGGCAATCCTGTCACGTGTTCAAATATAAAATTTCTATTGTTTCAGATCAAGGACGCCGATTTCTCTATAAATTTTGGGGGCCCACTCAGACGCAGAAGGTATATACTGTATATATATATATATGAGGATGTTAAGACAAATTGCATTCAAATTATGTCAAATATTGTATATTCATAAATGCACTAGGGGGACCCAATGAGCTTTAGGGGGCCCGGGCCCACACGCTCTCCAGGATCAGCGCAATTGTTTCAGATGTCTCTCAGGTTCATTAGCTACTTCAGAATTTTATGCCGACTCCGGTAAAAGCTTACCAGTGTGAGCCTCACGTCTTCTGGTGTTAACATATGTTTCGTCGCAGGGTCGTGTACAACTGAAATATTTCCATTCTTTAATGAAGCTCACATAAATCTTCAAAAACAATGCTAAATAATGCCGAAAACGGGCCAAACTACAGAAATCAAGATTGTCTCATCATCAAAGGACATCGTCTTTATTCCCGTCATAAGCGACTTCTGCTATTGTAGCGTTGTGCAGCAAATGTCCGTAACAGAGTAATCCAGCACTAAAACAAACATACGTGTAACATTTCACACATGGTTCTATTTACAAACAGTCAATATGTGCTTTTATTTATAAATAACACCATGTGCGTTTACTAAAGTTATTATGAGAAGCACGAACCAGTGTTATCACACATCACGTGATGAAAGAGGAACATCAGCACTACTGCTATACAGGAATAGCCATAAAATTTCGAGGCTCACTACAACGGGTATGATTCAGTCCCGGCTGGTCAACTTCCTCTGTTAGTTTGCAGTGAAGCTTTGAGAGAACCTTAACCTGACACCCAAGCTTCTTAAGAGGCCCCATCACGGCGAAATTAAAATACCGCTAATTTTACAGTAATTCTGTGATATTTTCAAATAGATAAAAGATAATCAAAAAGTGGAACAAGACCTCCCTAGACAATATTATTTTACATGAGATACCGTTATCACCACTCACTTATCTACTTTCGATTTCAAGCCATTTAGAAACCCGGCATTTATTTTCGCGTTTCTAAATGGCTGCAAACAGAAAGCTACTAGGTGGCTCGTGATAACGATACCTCATGCAAAATAATATTGTCTAGGGCGCTCTTGTTCTACATTTCGATTATCTTTTATCTATTTAAAGATATCACGTAATTACTGTAATATTAGCGGCATTTTAATTTCGCCGGGATGAGGCCTCATAAATTGGTGTGAAGTTCTGAGGCCTCCTGCCCACTTAGCTTGCTGTGGAGCTCTGTTAAAAACTTAACCCCTTTCTTAGCTTGCAGTTGAGCTTTGAGATATTTCTTGCCTTTGAGATATTCCTTATTACTATCTTTGCTCTATCTTTGAGATATTCCTTGCCACAAACCATCCAGCTTGCTATGGAACTTCGTGGTTCTCCTTTCCCACCTAGCTTGCTGTGGAGCTTTGCGGAACTCTAACTTCTCTCTCTCTGGTTGCAATGAAGTATTGAGTACCGCACCCCACATCACTCAGCTTGCAGCAGAACACTATAAGGAGTCCATCCCTGGGATATCCGGCCTTAGAACACTTACTTATCCTAATTATTATTAAACTTGGTACTTATTTAGTAAAACTGTATTACACTATTTTATATCAATATGTTTTTATAATAAAACTAGTAAAAAAACAATTCTCGTGTGTATTTGCTCTATCTTCTACCTGGTTTAGTAGACTTTTACAATATTGACAAGAGACGTAAGCAGGAAATAGAACCTGGGGCCCGCACCCACCTCACCTGAAATCATGACCTATATGTAAATTTAGCCTTATTTTAGAGTTTATTTTGCTAATTTTAATACAATTTATCCTCATATGGAATTTGGACAACTCCAAATTCTTTGAACCCCACCCCACCCCGAAATATCCCTGATATTAACAGTAACATATATAACGCCTCTCAAGCATTTCTGCTGAACTACTTTTACAAACAAATATAACTTTATTTATTTCAGATCGCATATTAACTAATGAGTATTTTCATACATTAGAAATATTATTCATATTATTACTATCTATTTTGCAGATACGTTTTATCAACCAGCATTGTGTTGTGATAAGCCAACTGCCAACTAATAATCGCGCGTTATTTGAGCTACTGAATTCCGAGACTTTTTATGTCCCCTGCCTCGCATGTAAAGTAGATGAAGAACTGATTAAACACACAACGTAGAACTAAAGAATGGCCGGATACCGATGCCGATTTTATCAAGTCTCGTATGTGATAAGCATACATCCAGATTAAAGAAGTATTGTATTCTCTATTCACCTTTCAGCGAGGCCTTTCAGTGAACCTTTTAGCAATCTATGGATAATTTTTCTAAGATGATTGAGCATATGTTGATTATCTTAGTACTTGGATTAATTGACATTATTTATGCTAGGTAATTTACGTGCAATTCGACATCGAGGACAGGCTATTTGGGCTTGTGCAAAACTTATTAGTGCGCCATCTCTCGGTCACTAGAAACAAAAGATAGACCATGTGTATACAGTAAGAAAGAAGTTTTTAAATCGAAAGCAATATAACACTGTTTCTCTCTGTAGTAAAGTTCAATTGCATAGGTCGGGCAAAAACTAGTTGCCATGTTATTCTGACAATGATGGTAGGAAATAAATAAAAGTGATATAATTCAATATTATTTTTTAAAAAATACACAAGAATAGTATTCCAAAGTCCTAAAAAAAAAATATTTGCTTTCCCGAGAAGTTCCAAAATGAACGTTAGTTAATAATAAGAACTTGTGCGTACATTAAAGCGCCGGGAACACATTCAACAAAAAGAGACTATGTCATGGCTAAAAAAAATGTTCGAGAACCACTGTTCTAGAGTTTGTCTTTATTCGAGAGTACATACAATAGGAGATAATGTAATGGACAGTACGCTATTTCCACTTTACCTTCCTCCAAATTTCTCACAACAATCATTTTTACAGAGTTGGGTAAGCCCGTGAGACGCCTAAAAACGCGAATACAATAAGAACTATTTTTCCATCTATCACTGGGTTGGTTCAATACATTGACACTTTACCGAGTATGCTACAGTCGATGGTGGGATGCTGTCGATGGCGTGTTGCCTGGGCGAATGAAACGCATGTTATGACACAACGTTGCTATGTGCTAAAGGGCTAAGCATATGCACTACAGAGCTGGCAAGAGAGTAGATGACAGGTCTGGCAAACTGCATCCTCCAAATGCCATAAACACTGTCTCTTAGCATAGTCCTTACCTGAGAGGCTCCATCATGGAGCCTAAAATTAAAATATCGCTAATTTTACAATAATTGTGATATCTTCAAATAGATAAAAGATAATCGAAAAATGGAACAATAGCTCGCTGGACAATATTATTTTACATGTGATACCGTTATCACGACTCACTTATCTGCATTCGACTTGGCCATTTAGAAAAACGGCATTTATTTTAGCGTTTTCAAATGGCTGCAAATGGAAAGGTACTAGGTGACTCGTGATAACGGTACCTTATGCAAAATGTTGTCTGGTGAGATCTTGTTCCACATTTCGATTATATTTTACCTATTTGAAGAGATCACATATTTACTGTAAAGTTAGCGGTATTTTAATTTTGCAGTGATTAGACCTCTTAAGCAAATTTAGAAGGCAAGTTCTATAAGAGCCAGCAGATTAGTAATAACAAAGATAAGTTATTTATTTATTTACTTGATTATAGGTTTTATGAAAAAAAAATGAAATCTTTGAGTTTTAGGTCCCACGTTTATGCCGGTTAGGCTAAAGGAGTCGGTAATGATGAGAAATGAATAAAATAGTGGAATGAAGAATGTGGGAGGAAACAGGAGAACCCCGTGAAAGCCCACGCACACGGTGTTTGTCCACCACAAATTCACTTGGCGTGAACTGGGATCGAACAAGGGACTCTATGACCTGAGCTGAACGCTCTACCACTGAGCCACCGCGGCCCCCCGTATAGGTTTTATTCCGATTTCAAGATGTGGTAACAATATCTTTGTAGAATCTGGCGAGCCCAGTGCTAAATATGAATGCAAATGACAATAACCCTTAAGAGTGATTATTTAGAAAATAATATTTCAAAAGAGTATGTGAGGAAACGAGGACCAGAAAAGGATAACGAATTCCTAGGAAGACTCATAGTCTTCTCTTCCCAACGAATGCTATTCGTTGAAAAATATATGACTACAATAAACTGATTGTAGCTTATGAAAAATTGTCCCACAGAACTGCATCTGGTGGAGTCATTCGTTCTTTTGTTTATTTTACATAACCATTATGAGTTTGCTGAGTGAATAAGAATAAGGAATCAATTTTGATAAAAAAGAATAAAAACATTGAACTGTTGCACTTCCTATATGTATCAGAGATTGTAATGGTCTCCCCTTTTGGAACATGTAGATGAGGAGACCAGAATTAAAAATAATTGTGTACACTAACTGCCGTGATGGATTGCCTACACAGCTGTGGTATCCATCACTGCCGAAGAATGTTAGCCTACTTATACAAGTACTTCTCGCGGTCTTACGTTAAAGATATGCCATTCTCATCCAAACGGGGGGTTTTCTCTCTTCATCAACAGAATCTCGTAAGCGTGGAAATATTTCCTGATCTTTTCACAGACCGTGTTCATCTCTTTCTCAGGCTTGTAGTTGTGGTATTTTAATTGGGAGTATCAGCAACGCAAGAGAATGCTCGTCAAAACAAATTGCTCGCATGTCTTTCTCAGAAGATACAAGGTGTGATCGGAGAGATATGGCAATGAAGAAGATATACATACGTGCCTACATGAAAAAGTGCTAGTTTTTATTCCAGAAGATATAAATTTAGAAGAAATAAAACTCTACTTGAAATATTCAGTAGATAAAGGGAAGTGTATTTTGAAGATATCAGTACAGTCTTTATTTAACTTCATACACCAGTGATTCTCGAATTTCCGAGTAACGTAGACACCCTGCTTACCAAAAAAACTTGGCTTGAGGACCTTTTACGTAAGGACAATTAAAACTAACCGCTCAAACAAGCATAGTATGCGTGTATCCCACTCCTCGCCTTCTCTGCCGGTCTTGTAGCTAGGGCGCATTGGCTTTGGTGCATTTGTTCCTAGGTTCGATTACCGATGGGAGAGGATATTGAACGTATTATAATGGTTTGAAGATACACCAAAATCTCACACTCCCTTTTACGAACAAACGAGATTTTTGTTGCACAACCGACGCACTAACAATTGAAACCATTTTGGCTCCAATCAGCGTTAGTGAAGATATATCAAGAAGTCTAAGCCAAAATTTTACACGTCCTGTTGCGTACAAACGAAAGTTTTGCTTGCACTAACGATTAAGACTGTTTTGGTGTGAAACGGCGTTTGTGGGCAGTTGGTGTCTAAACTAGATACGCAAGATACGCCAATATCTTACACTTCCTGTTGTGGACAAACGAAAATTTTGAGTGTACAGACGTGCACAAATGATGTACTAACAATACAGACCATTTTATCGCCAATGAGTGTTAGTGAAGGGGTTGGTGCCTAAACTAGATACACTAATATCTCATACTTCGTATTGTACACAAACAAAATTTTTTAACAATTGAGACTATTTTGTAGCCAATCGGCGGGGACTGGTGTACTGCCGTTTAGACAGCCTAAACCAATTAAATTTCGAATACTTTAAAATTGCATGTGCACAAAAATGCACAAATCTTGCACAAACGTTTGAGACTATTTTAGTGAAACTCGGAAGAAGTGGGTGTGGGCACTCTAAACGAACGTGTCATTTAAAATGGCTTCATGTCGCTGTTACGTCAACTGGTACACTTAATTTGTTGTAGCATAAGATTCGGTGTGATCAGCGCCGTAAATTGGTAGTTTTCCTGAGGGGACGACCGATAATATTTAGGTTCCCTTAGAAAAATATGAAGTCCAGCATTCTACTAAAATATGAAATATGGAATTCCTCCTTTTCCAAAACTTTAAAACCTTAATAAATATTTTTATTACTTCTGGGTGCCCCAATGGTCGTTTTAGGGCCTAGATTACATTTTTGCTTCATCTCAGGGATATATATTTTATTGAGATGATGAGACAGCAGCAGCATCTTAAATTATTTACAGTTCTTTTGGAACTAGTATAGTGGCCTATTCCATGTTTTGCAAGTTAAATTGAGAGGACAATATTTGATACAACTTTAATCCGCAAGAAAATATGTATTATTTCTAGAGGCCCTAATAACAGACATTTTAATGAAATGGATACAGATAATACTTTTGTTTTATTTAAGAGATTGGTGTTGTTTTTCGCATGTGATGAACCTATTCCATGCTTCATTCGTATATTTATGTTCTTAAAGTATCATATAGAGCAAGAAAGCTTTATCTTGAAGTAGGCTGCCTTGAAACGTACTGAGCTTAAATAAATTTCCTCCCCTTCCCCCCCCCTCTCTACCAGCTATAGCTGCGGGGTGGTTAAATTATTTGATGCTTTAGCTCAGAAATCGGCGAAAATATAGTTAGTGCACTCTGGTTTCAGATAGTTTAAATACTAAGAGTATCAATGAGTATTATTATTATTATTATTATTATTATTATTATTATTATTATTATTATTATTATTATTATTATTATTATTAGTTCCCTGTTTTACATGGGTATGAAACAATAGTAAACCATTTTATATACACTAGCTGAAATGCCCGTTCTTCTTGCGGCAAAGTAAGGTTTATGCAGTTTGAAAATAAAAATATTCTATAAGTGAAATAAATAATGGAGGAAAATTCCGGGCGAGAAGACTCTTGTCTAAAAATGGGATTAAATCTAAATAATGAAAGAGTAACGCGTTGCCATCTCTGTCGCTAGGCCTGTTGATACAGTAAAAAAAGAGGTTTTTGAAGGTTGAAAACAAAGAAATGACTGAAATAAATAACGAAGGCTTCGGCGTTGCCCCTGTCGATATCCCCGTTCTTGCCTAAATTTGGACTTAAATGTCATCGGGAGTCACGAATCAGCTTAGGACCTCAAAAAGTGACGACTCAACATTAATTTCGGTAATTTTGGACATTTTATTTTTCATCCATTCTTATCCCATTCACTTCTTACTGATGGTGAATAAGCTTAGACTTCACTGCTCATCTGAGTGTCAACGAAAACTATGGATTTCTCAGTAATATCGGTCGCTTTCGATTATTTTGATCGCTACCAACCATCCCTTTTCCATGCCCAAGACTGCTAGGGGTGTCTCATTCCTTAGACTAAACTTGAGTTTCAATGTCATCAGAACTGGCACGAATCTGTTTAGTGCCCCGATTGAACGAAAACTATGGATTCTTTTCTTTTACTTTTACACGACCACTCTTCCCTCCTCCCCAGGAATACTAATGAAGGAGAAGCTTGGATTTAAATAACGTCGGAAATTCCTCTCAGTGACCCTGAAAACTATGAATACGACATTAATATCGATTATTTTTAATTATTTTTATATAGTACCCCCTCCTTCACGTTCCTAGGGGTGATAGGATGTCTTACCTCCACAGTATTTTTTTCAGATTGTAAGTCAAATGTGTACCAATTTTGGTTGAAATTACTCCAGGTGTTCCAGAGCAGGATTATACATACACATAGAAACACACACAGGGTGGTCCAAGTGGAAACACCCTAATAAGTTGTAAACGCTGCTATATAAAACCAAAGTAGCAATGTAGGTGGCGTGGGAATAGAGATATGAGACAATTTTTATGGAGACATCACAATTACTTTCTTCATCTTGAAATAGATCATATTGTATTTTACGTTATTGTGTTAAATAGAAATCATTGCATCTGATATATCATTTTAATAGAAATTCTTCTTTGAAATTGAATGGCACTATTATTTTTAATCTAACCCTAACCATTACGAAGTTATGACTGTTTCTTTGTTTGTATCGTTGTAGTGATTCAGAAGAGATAGAAGTATCAGGAGGAAGCCTTGACGCATACAGAGCTGGAGAACGAAGTACCGGGGTGATTGTAGATGATTTTAACAACCTTCATCCGAATAGGACTTCCATCAGCTATGGTACTGTGTTCAAAGTGCTGAAGAAATTCCAAGAAATCAGACTTGTGGCCGATTGATCTCACAGACTGGTAGACCTCGCATAGCGTCAGACGAGTCAACAATGTGGCAGTGTTTGCTTTATTCAGTGAATGTCCCAAGAGAAATTTTGCGAGTAGTGTAGCTCGTAAAATTGATGATAGTTGCATGCGCATAATAGTGCGCAGTATGTGTCACCCTTATAAGTTGCAACGATCTAAATCATCATTCCGAATTCGCTCAATGTACCACAGAGCATGACAAAACTCCACGTTGTTTACTAATGAGGCAAACTTTTACGTGTCGGAATAGCTAAACAGAAAGTTCATTACTGATCAGATAGTAAAATTATCATTGGTTTGACGCACCTGCAAATGTTTCCGGCAAGGTAATGGTGTGATGTCGCGTACGGGGGGATTCGCACATTGGATCAATTCTTACTCGACGGGACCCTAACGGTGATGGGTTATCGGCGCATGTTAGAAGAAGACATCTTGTTATCACTCCTGTCGAAGGATGGGTCATTCCCTAAGTTTTTTTCAGCACGATGGTTGCCCATTTCATTGCAGTACCTCTGTCTGTGAGAGCCTCGATCAGCAGTTTCCTAACGCATGGAATGATCAGCGAAGTGTTGTGGTGTTTTGTAATTTTGAAGTACAGAGATTTGTTGCTAATTGAATTAATGATTATAGAATATTACTTATTGTTTATTTTTGGGAGAAAGATAATACTATTTTAGATGCTTT
Organism: Thermobia domestica; assembly: GCF_964235325.1. Classification (NCBI taxonomy): domain Eukaryota; kingdom Metazoa; phylum Arthropoda; class Insecta; order Zygentoma; family Lepismatidae; genus Thermobia; species Thermobia domestica. The sequence goes on from NC_137463.1 coordinate 60,232,540, forward strand.
TTGATTATTATTGACTAAGTTACATAGAGAAGAAGGTTACAAAATAATAAATAAAGAAATTATAAATTTTAACAATATACGCCTGTCATGGAGGAAGACCTCCATTCACGAACTTTTTATGTGTTGCTTCTTAGCATAATTAATGAAGTACTTACAGGAAAGTTTGATGGTATTGGCTGAGGTCCATTACTGACAAGGAGCCAAGCTAAAGGTCGACTTACGGCACCCGTTCTGACAGATTAATTGACTGATTTCTTGTTTACCATTTTTTTTTAGTTTATATACCATATTTTTGGCTTTTTACCTGTATCAGTTCCTTATTTTGTTTTTGTGTTTTGACATTTTCAAATTTATTTTTAAATTTCACTTCCTTGAAAGTGAGTTTACGGAAGCTCAGCCTGTTTGTTTCTTTTATTTTTAATTTTGAAAAGTTTTTAATATATATTGATGAGTTGAATTTACGTTACATTGCCTCTTCTAAAAAAAATACCAAGTGCTTTTTTGAAGTCATTGGTTATTACTTTGCTCTCTCCTTCCTTTATACAGAGGATAGACAAAAAAATCTAAAAACACTTCATACAGGACACGTAAGTTTGGCCCTTCACTGTACAACGCGCGTTGCGGTTGCCGATGTATCATGTGGACCTTCTTCTTCCGTCAGCAGTCACCCATTCACCTGTGTGTGTCATCGTGTGAAAGTGGTGCGGTAAAATGGGCGACCTGATAGACTTCCAAAGAGGCATGATCGTTGGTGTCCGTCTGGTTGGAACTTCAGTGGCAACAGTGGCAAACATTGTGGGGGTATCGAAAGGCACTGTGTCCAATGTCACGAGGGCATACACAATTCATGGGCAAACGATATCTGCAAAGCACAACAATGGTCGAAAGACAATCCTGTCGGATAGGGACCGGAGGGCATTAAAAAGGATTGTGGCAGCTAAAAAGAAAACCACTGTAATGAAAATTACGTCTGAACTCAATTCCGGCCTACAGAACCCGGTTTCATCGAAAACAGTGGGACGGAAACTTCATAAAATGAAAATTCATGGCAGGACCGCTATCGCTAAACCCCTGGTCACAGCAGTAAATGTGAAGAGGCGTATCCAGTGGTGCAAGGATCACAAGGCGTGGACTCATGAGCAGTGGAAACACGTAATGTGGTCCGATGAATCGACCTTCACCTTGTTTCCAACAACTGGTCGTGTTTACGTATGGAGAACACCGTCACAGGCCTATGATACAGACTGTCTGCTTCAAACTGTAAGGCATTGGGGTTGTTCTGTTATAGTATGGACAGTGATATCGTGGTTTTCCGCAGGTCCCATCATAGCCCTGCATGGAATGATGAATGCTAAGGCGTATGAGGCCATTTTGGGGGACCAAGTTCTACCCATGGCCCAAATATTGTTCCCTGATTGTGATGGCATCTACCAAGATGATTTGACACCAAGTTACTCTGCAAAAACGGTGAAGTCATGGTTTGAGGAGCATGACCAGGAGCTATCACACCTCCCCTGGGTCCGACAATTACCAGATCTGAACATCATTGAGCCATTGTGGTCTGAGTTAGAAAGGCGTGTTCGGTCTCATTACCCTCCACCAGCATCCCTTAAGGAACTGGAGCATGTTTTAGAGGAACAATGGTACAAAATTCCACACACCATTGTTTAATAATATTAAGTAAGGTCCATTATTAACAAAAATCCAAGCTAAAGGTCAACTCACAACACCCGTTCTAACTAATTAATGAACTAATTCAATAACTAATTTCTTGTTAACCTTTTTTTTTTTTAGTTTATATACCCTGTTTTTGGCTTTTTACCTGTATCAGTTCCTTATTTTGTTTTTTGTGTTTTAACATTTTCAATTTTATTTTTAAATTTCACTTCCTTAAATATACGTTTACAAAACCTCAGCCTGTTTATTTCTTTTATTTTTAATTTTTAAAAGTTTTTAATATACATTAATAAATTAAATTTACATTACAGTGGAATAGTCAGTCACCTTGTTAGCATGATCTGACTCATTGGACTACTACCTGTAGGGACATGAAAATAAGGGACTTGAATTTATCACTGTGAAATACTATTAAATTACTGTTTTAATCATACAAAAAGAACTTTGTAACATAGTGTTATTAAAAAGTAGCGTATCCAGAATTTCATCAACAGAGGATGAACTCAAGCTCTCGAGTTCATATATTTTGTGTATACATATTATAACAGGGCAAGTGTTTATTTTTCATAATATCTTGAACGACTGGGGTTACAAACCGAAAACACCTACGGGGTGCACCACTCTCACGAATAACATTATTTAAATAATGTTAGGGTTACTACACTAATTAGATCTACACTAATACAGAGGTTGTTTCCCATCTATGGTGACAGCTTTTCATACCATAGAACCACCACGTAGGAACGGAACAAAGCTGACAGTCAAGCGGGTACCTTAAACCATTGACTGTAGATGACAGATGTGGTAATTGTGTAAAGCAAACTGAAGTCTACGAACTGATAAGATTGCATAATATCACTTTCGGACTTAAATTATATTTATATTGCCATTAAAAGGTCTTGTAAGAAGCATGGGTTCATTGCATCCAAAAATGGTATCTCTCGAGTGGTAAAAGGGTAGATAAAGCGCTGATGATTGATGTGAGACAGATGAAAGGATGATTGATGTGAGACAGAAACAGGCTAACCCCAGGCCTGATTCGATTCTCACACCAGCTAGAATTCGGGAAGTCAGGATTCTTGTTATCGATGATCATCTAGTGACACAGAGGAGTATGACGTCCGGCTCTCAACAACACTGAAAACAATGCAGAGAATAATGGATATTTCCACTGATTTGGGTTTGAAAAAGTGACACAAGGGGCAAGTTCATAAGCTCTTCCAATATCACATTCAGGAAGTCAAACCAACTGTCGAAACCTACCAGTGGCATCTACCGTATGAAAAATGGAAACTCGTTGTTAAAATGGACAAGGCATATATTTGTTTTGATGAATGTCATAAGCTACGCGCAATTTATTATTGACTAAAGGTACTGTACAAGGGACTTTCAAAGATTCTTCACTGAATGTAAGGAACGTTTTGGCACAGGTTTTTTAAGCACTTCTAGATACTCGGCATTGGTATTGCTAAATATACGAAGGTTAATTCAGAGTATTATCAGGCCAACATCCTTTATCGCCATGATATTCCCCATCTCTACAGGAGGAACTAGAATCATTGTCAGTGCATCAAGATAAAGAATCGAGTCACACTTCACGCACATCTTACCTCTTCCACCAACACCAAAATAACCTGGCATTCGTGCCATTCCGTTCATATTCCGTCAACATTCAAGTGAAGTTGCCTAATGCCTCACCGATGGATTATTACACCTTGGTCTACTGAAACCAGTCTTGTCTTACAAGAAACACCGCACCATTGAAGGATTCTGAAAAACCCATCTGGAAGGTGGTTGCAAATAGACATGGCTATATATACTGTATATATATATATATATATATATATATATATATATATATATATATATATATATATATATATATATATATATATATATATATATATATATTCATCCTCACGGCATTGCCAAGGCTCTATATTTGTATTTTACATTTAAAGTTGCAAGCGGGTGTCTCTGACTGCCGTATTCGGTAGCCCGATCATCACCCCTGTTCTTCGCGCGCAGAGTCATTGGAAGAACTGAAAACGTACTCTGTACACAAACAGTTTATGGTTGTGAACTCGGAAAGCCTGGTACTTCTGCTTGTCAAGGTCAAAAAGTGGGAGAAAAAATGATGTGTAGAATGTAAAGAGGGTGCAACAGTGTCTGATGCTTGTAAGGGAACATATTCATTTGTAGTTCGTGCACATTCCGCCTGTAGCGCTACTGTGGCACAACGTATATTGTAACTGTATAACTCTTGTACACCGCTAGTAGGTCTATTCGCGTTAGTAACGACTGAAACTATGTTGTCAGCTCTGACTGCGATAAGGCACTGCCGTGCTGCTTTTGCTTTTCTTTTTTCCCCTTTTTCATTTGTGAGACGCCAAACATGTTGTTTTTGCTTGTTGCACGCGCTGAACGGGTTCCTGCGAGCGAAGTATTTAAGAAGTTGACTACATATTCTTGTTTGCGATAGTTTTAAATTGGTTAACTGTTGAAAAATATACGAAAATAAAGCTGTACTTGTTAAGGTATATTAGTCGACGACGTAGCTACTGACAGTGTTGATTACAGATTTTCTCGAGGAAGAATTTAATTACAGTAGAGGTGAAAAGGAGACGTCCATTTAGACAGCCCCCCCCCCCTTATCAGACTCAATCGGAAATGGTCTCAATCGTTTGTACACAAATGTGCAGGCGAAATTTTCGTTTGTACACAATTAGGGGCGCCGTCAGAACGAAAACAAAGTGGGGGCTGTCTAAATGGTAGTCCCCCACTATGTACAATTGAATCAGAAATTGTCGCAATCGTTTGTACATTGTTTGTACAGAAATCTGCAAGCAAAATTTTCGTTTTTAGACAATTAGGGGCGTCGCCAGAACGAAAAAAAGTGGGGGACTGTCTAAATGTTAGCCCCCCCCCAAAATGTCCAATTCAATCACAAATTATCGCAATCGTTTCTACACCTTTTGTACAGAAATGTACAGGCAAAAGTTTTGTTTGTACACAATTAGGGGCGCCGCCAGAACGAAAACAAAGTGCGGGCTGTCTAAATGGTAGCCCCCCCCCCACCATGTCCAATTCAATCACAAATTGTCGCAATCGTTCCTACATCGTTTGTACAGAAATGTGCAGGCGAAATTTTTGTTTGTACACAATTAGGGGCGCCGCCAGAACGAAATCAAAGTGGGGTCTATCTAAATGGTATTCCCTTCCACCATGTCCAATTTAATCACAAATTGTCGCAAGCGTTCCTACATGGTTTGTACAGAACTCTGGAGGCGACATTTTCGTTTGTACAAAATTAATGGCGCCGCAAGAACGAAAATAATGTGGGGGCTGTCTAAGTGGTAGCACACCACCATATCCAATTCAATCACAATTTGTCGCATTCGTTTCTACATCGTTTGTACAGAAATGTGCAGGCCAAATTTTCGTTTGTACACAATTAGGGGCGCCGCCAGAACGAAAACAAAGTGGGGGCTGTTTAAATGGTAGCACTTCACCATGTCAAATTCAAGCAAAAATTGTCGCAATCGTTTCTATATCATTTGTACAAGAATGTGCAGGCGAAATTTTTGCTTGTACATAAATGGGAGCGCCGTAAAAACTGAAACAAATTGGAGACTGTCTAAGTGATAGCCCCCCCCCCCAAATGTCCAATTCAATCATAAATTGTCGCAATCGTTTCCACATCTTTTCTACAGAAATGTGAAGGCTAAATTTTCGTTTGTACATAATTAAGGGTGCCGCCAGATCGAAAAAAAGTGGGGGTCTGTCTAAGAGATAGCCCCCCCCCCACCATGTCCAATTCAATCACAAATTGTCGCAATCGTTTCTACATCGTTTGTACAGAAATGTGCATGCGAAATTTTCGTTTGTACATAATTAGGGGGCCGCCAGGGCGAAAACAAAGTGGGGGACTTTCTAAGTGATAGCCCAATCACCATGTTCAATTCAATCACAAATTGTCGCAATCGTTTGTGCATCGTTTGTACAGAAATATGCAGGCGAAATTTTCATTTGTACGTAATTAGGGGACGACGGCAGAACGAAAACAAAGTGGGGGGCTGTCTAAATGGTAGCCCCCCACCATGTGCAATTGAACCACAAATTGTCGCAATCGTTTGAATATAGTTATAGAGAAATGTGCAGGCGAGATTTTCGTTTGTACCAGGGCCGGCGCTAGAAGTTTTGCCGCCCTGGGCGGTTCTTTCACATGCCACCCCTTTATTGTTTTCTTTCTCAAATTTTGCCGCCCCTGTATTCTTTTCTTTTTCAAATTTTACCGCCCATCAGACTTGCCGCCCCGGGTGGTGGCACGGCTCGACCCCCCTCGCTCCGGCCCTGGTTTGTACACAATTAGGGGCACCGCCAGAACGAAAACAAAGTGGGGGCTGTCTAAATGGTAGCCCTCCCACCATGTTCAATTCAACCACAAACTGTCGCACTTGTTTGTACGCCTTTGTACATAAATGTGCAGCTGAAATTTTCGTTTGCACATAAATGTGGCCCCGCCAAAACAATAACAAACTATGGGCTCTCTAATTGATAGCCCTCCCACCATGTCGAATTCAACCACAAACTGTCGCATTTGTTTATTACGGTTTTGTACAGAAATTTGCAGGCGAAATTTTCGTTTGCACATAAATGTGGCCCCGCCAAAACGATAACAAAGTATAGGCTGCCTAATTGAAAGCACCTCCCTACTCCGATTCAAAAGAAAATTATCTCAATTGTTTGTACATCGTTTGAGCAGTAATACGCAGGCGAAAGTTTTTTTTTTCTACGCTATCAGGTGCGTGGACAGAACGAAAAAAAAGGGGAGTTGTCTAAGTGCTAGCCCCACCATGTTCGATTGAACCACAAATTGTCGCGATCGTTTATACATCGTTTGTGCAGAAATGTGCAGGTAAAATTTTCGTTTGTATTAAATAATATACGGATGTGAGTATTTTTAATATCTGCGATCAACGTTAACCGGTTTGAATAACGGTTGCTGAGTTTGAAAATGGTACCTATTACACTAGTCGAAAAAAAATTCTTTTTCTCTGGCACACGGAAGAAAATGCCTGATTCTAATAGACCTTTTCACGTAGAATTCGAATCTGCAATCAGTTTTTCTCTATCACCCTCAGTTTTTCCGTGACAGAGGTGTTTTCGGAAAATTTCCCCTCAAATTTCTTTTCTTTTTCTTTTTTTCTTTTTTTAAAAACCATTTTCATACTTGTAGCTTGGGTACGTTAGGTATATAAACACACAAATTATATTGTATGTTAGCTTGATTTGTACTTAGTAAGCCCTCTAAGTAGCATTATTCTATCTAGAGAAATAAACATATTTATATAAAAATATGCTATGTGTACTTTTCATTTTACAATATTCATTAGTGCAGATAAAATTACATATAACTTCCATTACAATATAAGCACGGTTTATATCTTATTGGATTTGAAATAAAACATATTTTCAATGATGTATACACCGTGTCAGCATTTTATATCTACTTAATAAATAATACAATAGAAGTGAGTGGTATCTTCTTAATAAATGGACACTTACCTCAACTAATATGTTTTAGTTGTCGACTTTCTTCTGTGTTTGGTTTCTAGAACATCTCTTTTAAGTGTCCAACAGTAATCAGCTAGCATTTTTGAACTTCACCGTCACTGGTATCTCTTCTCCATGGAGGAATTGTCCTGATGAAAATGTTCCCCATACTCATCACTAACAGCACCAAAGTTTTCAGGAAAGAAATGCAGGTGGGAGTCTAGAAAGTGAACTTTAAGTGACATGTTGCAACCCATTTCATTGAATGATTGCCGGAAATCACTCACAATTTCACGGTAATTTGGGGCTTTCTTGTTTCCTAAAAAAATTCTCTGTTAAACATTTAAATGGACACCAAGCTGCTTTCTCAACCAGAGTTAAGAGATCCTCAAATTTTTGGTCACGAATCAAACATCTTATTTGGGGGTCTGCAAAACTCCCTAGCGTCACTAACCCGAGGAATTTTTTCCTTGAGGTAACAAGATCCTGCATTACTTTTGTCCATTGCCCTAACAAAGTTTTTGAAGAGACCCAACTTTATGTGAAGAGGAGGTAGAATTATCTAATCAGGGCTCACCAGTGAGGAATAAACAGCATTCTTCTGTCCAGGAGTTAATACATGCGTTGGCCATTCCTTCTTGATGTAATGTTCCGCTTTGTTCCTGCTGTCCCATTCGCAGAGGAAACAACATTTAGTATAACCAAGCTGCAAACCCATTAACAAAGAAATGGCGTAAATCACAGCAAACGGTCCACTTGTATTTCTCATACTGAATGTTTTCTAACACTATTTCGATGTTTTCATAGGTTTCCTTCATATTAGTTGCATAAGCCAAAGGCACTGAAGGAAATTTTTGCCATTGTGCAAAAGGACAGCCTTAAAACTAGTTTTCGAAGAGTCAATAAGCAATCTCCACTCTGTACTTATGTGCATGTCCAAGTGTATCCATCACAGCACAGATATTATTACAATACACTAAATCATTTTCTTGAGAATAATAGTTTTGAAACTCTGTATGAAGGTTTCGAAAAATACACACTTTAGTGTCACGATGGAGCAGATTCCAGCCTTAAGTTTAGTATCAAGAAGTTCTGTCTGTGTCTTGGAGAGTTTTAAATCCCGTACGAGGTCATTTAGTTCACCCGGAGTTATCAGATGGGGATCCAATGTAGATGTGCTTCCTACATAAGTAGGATCATCATCTTCATTTGGAACTTCAATAGTTGCCTCAAGTACGTAATCCTCATTTACCGTAAGATGAGGAAGAGGTACTGGTACAGGTAATTCTGCACTGTGTGGAACTGGCCTAATTGCTTATGGCAAATTAGGGTACTGTACTGTGTGGTTAGATTTACTGTTTATTTCTTTTATCTGTGTCATACAAAAGTAGCAGTCTGAAGAATGATCTTTTCGTTCCCTCCAGATCATCGGTACTGCGAAGTTCATGTTTCGTCCACCATTTGCCCACCCAGTCAGACGTTTCACGCAAGTACAACAAATGTAGTGAGGAACCCAGTTCTTATCTTGGTCTCCTACACAGCAACCAAAATATAACTGATAACACTTCCTCACAAGTGAAGTAAAACATCGACGTTGTGATTTAAATATCAGCTCCCCACATACATAACAGAAATTGTCCGGTTTATTACACACTTCCTCGACATCTTGTATCCTGTAACGTATCACACACACACACACACACACACACACACACAGGAATCTACACTCCATCAAATTCCCACAAAATCCCTCTAGAAATCCTCATACAAAAATGGTGACATGGTGAACACATCATTGAAAATGTTTTATTGGAAGTTCAGTGAGGTATAAACCGTGGTATATTGTAATTTTCGTGGAAATTATATGTGTTGAAGACCGACCCGACCCCACCCGTGACCCGAATTGACTGACCCGACCGACAACCCGACCAGAGCTGACCCGATTGGCCCGACCCAAAGTGACCCGAGTGAACCAACCCGAAGTGACCTAACCCGACAACCGACTCGAGTGACCTGACCTTACAATCTAATCAGTTTGAGAGAGCTAGAACCTTACAAAACTGCCACCAGAAAAAAAATGCTGACCAATTCTTATGCATAAACCATTGTTTCGGCTTTTTTATTTGTAGTATAATTATCCTCCTACTCCTCCTCAGTGTTCTGCCATTAATGACAGGCCAGTTTCTGTGAACTAGGTAAGAAGCTTCCATTTTTGCGATTTCCCGCTAATATCTGCCTCGCAACCCAACATAAAGTACCACCCTCCTTATTACAATCTATCAATTGCTACCTTCTTACACACTCTCGCTCTCCTGATATCACCCCCTTTACTACATCTCTCAGAATGCAATCCCTTAGTAAGATCGAAACTTGTGATCCGTCCATTTTTTCGCTTCCTTATATCGTCTAATATTGCTCTCGTGTCTTACATTTTTTCAGCATTTCCTAATTCGTTTTCCTCTCTACCCTGCTAACCTTCTTTATTTTACTCCACATCCAAATTTCCAAGGTTAAAATTTAGGCAATCAACTTCGAAAATCAAAATAAAATTTGACTGAGTTCTGAAGACAAGTTCTGAAGACTAAAAGAATAAAAGTTCTGAAGACAACATTATTTTCTAGTAAGGAATGTATATAGAACTTCTTTTAATATTTTCTGCTGTGTAACAAACAAAAATTGCATCACGTTAACATTCCGATTTTCCTATTTAAAAACAGCGTTGCTGTCTGATAGAATCATAAGGAACTACTTGCACTGAAATTTCATTCTGTAGGGAATTACCTTTTATTTTTTCTTGATTATTATCTAGAAGATATTTGCAACATTATATAAAATTAGCAACTATTTTATTGCGGAGGAAGTCAAATCACTACCGCAATAATAATAATAATAATAATAATAATAATAATAATAATAATAATAATAATAATAATAATAATAATAATAATAATAATAATAATCTGAAGATGACCAAGAAAGTTCTGTCTCTTTGTGGAGGTCTGTGTTCAATTGGCTCTCACACCGTGAGTTGAATGCGAATGGATGTAAGGTGAAGGTCAGTTGTTGGACGAGACGAGACGAGGCAGAATTTTCATGAAGGGGTACGAGATGAGACAGAGCTCTTTCAATAGAAACATATGCACTTTTCGAGACGAGACTACCTTCACGACACATTTTCGAGACGAGAATGCCCCAAACCTGGTCTCGTGAGCAACACTAGTAAGTATATCCAACATACTACTTGGTTGTGGCTGTACAGATACACCGTGAACGTGCGTAAGGACTGAGTGAACATGGGGCCTTCACAGAGCGCCATAAGGGCTTGTTTGCTGTACGAGTTCAAATTGCTGCTCCGCGGGGCGGAAGATATGACAGACCTTTGGTGAGGGTGTCGTGACTACGCGGAGAGTGCAGTGGTATAACGGTTTAAGGACGGTGACGAAACACTCGAAGACGCACCACGTGCCGGAAGACAAACAGATGTTCAAAATAAAGATCTTCAGGCAGCAATTGAGGCGAAGACAGATATGTGAGGAACTGGTACTACATTTCAGTGTGAGTGGAGAAACAATTCGGCACCACCACCATCAACTTGGGAAGCACTGCAAGTTGGGTTGATGGTTCCTAGATTATTTGACTTGGAGCCAGAAAGCAACGCGAGCAGACACCTGTGTTTCTTTGGTGTCTCGTCTGAGGAAGAAGCAATTTCTGGACAGGGTGTTGACATGTGATGGGAAGTGGGTCCTGTACGAAGCTCCACGGCGCCGTCATTGTTGGTTAGCATCCCATGAACCGGTTGAAAACAGCCCAAGCCAGCACTACACCAGAATAAGGTTCTCCTGTGCATTTTGTGGACTGCTCGAGGCATCGTCCATCGGGAACTGCTACAAGCTGGTCAGATCATCAATGCAACTGTGTACTGTCACTGTGTCCTGTCTGGATCCAGCAGTTCTGAATCGCAAAGGGGTCCTCTTGTTACAAGGCAACGCTAAGCCCCACGTGGCTAAAATGACCCAGTACATCATTCTACGCCTTGAATGGAAAACACTATTTAATCCGCCATACTCCAAGGACATTGTACCGTCCGACTATCACCTGTTCCATTCCTTGGACAATTACCTTAGAGAACGCCAATTCAAATCGCTAGTAGAGGTTCAATATGCACTTGATACCTTCTTCACTTCACGTCCCACCAAGTTCGACTGCGATGGAATCCATAGCCTTCCAGAACGTCGGCAGAAGGTCGTCGAGGCTGATGGAGACGATTTTTGATATTCCAGGTTCGTCTTAGGTTACATACCAATGTTCGAAGGTGTTGGTGAAAAGGCGGCGGAACTTTCTTGGGCACTCTTAAAGTTAATAATAATAATAGTAATAATAATAATGTGTCCTGCCCAAAGGCAGATGTTTGACCCGAAGATCCATGGGTATTGATTCCAGTTCGTACCAAGTAAGTTTTCTGGTGGACAAACACCATGTGCATGGGTTTCCTCGGTGTTCTCCCATTTCCTCCCACTTTCTGCATTCAACCACTTCAATTATTTCTCATCATCGCTGTCTCTCTTAGCGTTGCTGCATAACGTTGGACGTTAACTAGATATTTCCTTTCAATTTCACTTAATGTGACATTCAACTTGACATAGAAACGCAGAAAGGAAAAATGTCAGTAGTAATATTAATTACAATTACAATGCCAATTAGTTAATATAGGGTTAAATTAAAATTTTGTTACTATTTCACCTTCAATTACTCACAATTATCATTAATTCACCAACTTCGAATTGAATTCTACAACAAAGCTCCTTATAGTATTCGGTATAGAAAATAAGTGAAGAATGTGACGACTCGACCCGAGTGACCCGACACGAGCTAACCCGACTGACCCGACCCGACAACCCGACTCGACCCGACCCGAAACGTAACCCGACTCGACCCGACCCGACCCGTAACCCGATCCGTTTGAGAGCACTATCAGAGTACAGTACAATTTATTTTGTATGGTTTAGCATACTTTAAGGCTACCACACTTTTTGAAAACAGAAAAAACGGGACATCTTACAAATAGTAGTAAATATTGCATTTTGTATTAATTTTATCTTTCCAATTTTACTACAGTATCGCACTAGTTATAAAACTTAAAATAATAATTTAATATAGTCCATACTTAATCAACAGTGCTAAAAATTATTATAGAAGCTAGAAGCTGTTATACAATATAAACGCAATCAGTGAACATACAATATTTAGGCAAAAATTATATTTTCAATATTATTACACATACCACCTTTACATGCTCTACATGTCTATAAAGAAAAAAAAAATCCAGATTTATGAAGTTGTTTCCAAATTTCAATAGACTAATTTATTTTTGTTAACCTAAAATGCGAACTAAAGGAAAGCAATTTGCATAATTGTTTTTCTGAAGCAGAAAAAATGTTTTCGGGGCTGGTCTGCAACGTCACAAGAATTTGTTGCCACCTCGGGGTATACATTCTTACTTTTAGTGATAAGAGTGCTACTTAGGAGGATTTAAACATTGCATGTTATATCCGGGGAAGCAGCGATTGGAATAATAATAAAGATTAGAATGAAATTGTTCCTATAGTATTGTCGGAATTGAAAGCAAAAGGAATATGTCGATTTTATTATCTTTTCAGAAATTTTGATATGTAATTAATAATAATAATAAAGAAAAAAACAGGACAAGAAGGAAAATTTCTGCACACCGGAACAAATTTTAAGAAACCGGGGCGTATGGTAGCCTTACATACTTATTTGCATGCGGAGTGTCAGTACGGAGCCACTACGTAGCAGAGTTGAAACAAAACCTCGTAAATAGGTTGCCAACTTAGGAAAACAAAATTACCGGCACACCCTCAAAATTCTCTGTACAAATGAGAAACTGAAGACTGTATTGATCGTTATTTTATTTACCAGCAATTGCCACTTGTTTAAAATTATCGAAACAGATGAATAATACTGGATATTAATCTTTATGTAACAATAGTTGATTCATAAAATGAAATTTACTCTATAAACTTACACTTCAAACAAAGGAAATTGCTTTAGAGAGTCATTTTCTACTCTCAATAAATGTATAAAATCCTTTTACAATAAAATATAAGTGTTATCAAATTTGTTATGTTAAATAAATAAAAAAAACTGCCATACATTAAAAAAATATCGGTAATGTATAATACAACGGAAATTTGTGTTTGTAAAGGCACTGTTGAAAAATTTCGATGTTCAATGTTATATTCTGGATTGCAGATTCCAAAATACCCGTCAGAAGGGGGCTAATAAGTTTGTACCGGTCACCGGCCTTAATCAAAATCACAGCAAATACCGGCCAGTTACCAACTCTACTCGTAAATCAGAATGCTGAATGCACCAAAATACTTCAACATGCATTCTATAGTGTCTGCAAAATGAGTTTAATGAAGATGATCAAATAAAACAAAATACTGTGTTATAATTTTCCCTTTAACAGTCTACTTTGTGAATTTGTTATATCTTCCACTTATCAATTTCCTGTACGAGATGAGAATAACGGTTTCTGCGCAAGATAGAAAGAAAAAAATAAATTCTTCTCATAAGGATTCAGCTCACGTAAGAAATAATAAATAAGTTTAATAATAAGAGCAAAGGAGTGATAAACTAACTCAGCAATAATGATTGTAAGTATAAATATAAACAAAAAACAAAAAATAAACATTTAATTCCATCATCGTTAGAATAAGATCAATATAGTGAATCACACGATAGTGTGAACATACCAAACCAAACAAAAGTGTGAACAAAGTCCTGTTAGAAAAATATTCCATAAATGTGACACATTTTTTTTAATGTTTCTACCATTTAGACAGCCCCACTTTGTTTACCTTCTGGCGGCACCATTAATTGTGTACAAACGAAAATTATGCCTGCATATTTCTGTACAAACGATGTACAAACGATTACGACAATTTGTGATTGAATTGGACATGATGGACGGGGTACCATTTAGACAGACCCCACATTAATTTCTTTCTTGCGTCGCCTCTAATTGTGTACAAAAGAAAATTTTGCCTGCACATTTCTGTACAAACGACGTACATAGGATTGCGACAATTTGTGATTGAATTGGACATGGTCGGGGGCTACCACTTAGACAGCCCCCACTTTGTTTTCGTTCTGGCGGCGCCTTTAATTGTGTACAAACAAACATTTCGCCTGCTCATTTCTGTACAAACGAAGTACAAACGCTTGCGACAATTTGTGATTCAATTGGACATGGTGGAGGGGTTATACTTAGAAAGCACCCTACTTTGCTTTCGTTCTGGCGGCGTCCCTAATTGTCTACAAACAAACATTTCGCCTGCACATTTCTGTACAAACGAAGTACAGATGATTACGAAATTTGTGATTCAATTGGACATGGTGGGTGGGCTACCAATCAGACAGCCTCCACTTTGTTTTCGTTCTGGCGGCGCCCCTAATTTTGTTCAAACAAACATTTCGCCTGCACATTTCTGTACAAATGATGCACAAACGAATGCGACAATTTGTGATTGAATTGGACATGGTGGGGGGCTACCACTTAGACAGCCCCCCATTTTTTTCTGTTCTGGCGGCGCCCTTAATTGTGTGCAAACAAAAATTTTGCCTGTACATTTCTGTACAAACGAAGTACATGCGATTGCGACAATTTGTGACTGAATAGGACATGTTGGTGGGGGACAGCCACTTAGACAGCCCCCACTTTGTTTTCGTGCTGGCGGCGCCCCTAATTGTCTACAAACGAAAATTTTACCTGCACATTTCTGTACAAATGACGTACATAGGATTGCGAAAACTTGTGATTGAATTAGGCATGGTAGGAGGCTTCCATGTAGACTGCCCTCCCACTTTGTTTTCGTTCTGGCTGCGCCCCTAATTGTGTACAAATAAACTTTACGCCTGCACATTTCTGTACAAACGAAGTACAAACGATTGCGAAAATTTGTGCTTGAATTGGACATGGTGGGGGGCTACCACTTAGACAGCCCCCAATTTTTTCTGTTCTGGCGGCGCCCCTAATTGTGTACAAACATACATTTCGCCTGCTCATTTCTGTACAAACGAAGTCCAAACGATTGCGACAATTTGTAATTCAATTGGACATGATGGGGGGGGGGGGCTAACACTTAGACAGCCTCCCACTTTGTTTTCGTTCTGCGGCGTCCCTAAGTTTGATCAAACAAACATTTCGCCTGCACATTTCTGTACAAATGATGCACAAACGAATGCGACAATTTGTGATTCAATTGGAAATGGTGGGGGTATAAAACTTAGACAGCCCCCATTTTTTTGTTCTGGCGGCGCCCCTAATTGCGTACAAACGAAAATTTCGCCTGCACATTTCTGTACACACGAAGTACAAACGATTGCAACAATTTGTGATAGAATAGGACATGTTGGTGGGGGGCTAACATTTAGACAGCCCCCAATTTTTTTCGTTCTGGCGGCGCCCCTAATTGCGTGGGAGCATACATTTCGCCTGCACATTTCTGTACAAACGAAGTACAAACTATTGCGACAATTTGTGATTCAATTGGACATGGTGGGGGGGCTACCACTTAGACAGCCCCATTTTTTTCTGTTCTGGCGGCGCCCCTAATTGTATACAAACGAAAATTTCGCCTGCACATTTCTGTACAAACGAAGTACAAACGATTGCGATAATTTGTGATTGAATAGGACATGTTGGTGGGGGGCTACCAGTTAGACAACCCCCAATTTGTTTTCGTTCTGGCGGCGCCCCTAATAGTGTACAAACGAAAATTTGGCCAGTACATTTCTGTACAAATAATGTACAAACGATTGCGATAATTTGTGACTCAATTGGACATGGTGGGGAGGAGCTACCACTTAGACAGCCCCCCACTTTGTTTTCGTTCTGGCGGCGCCCCTAAGTTTGTTCAAACAAACATTTCGCCTGCATACTTCTGTACTAACGATGCACAAACGAATGCGACAACTTTTGATTGCATTGGACATGTTGGTGGGGGCTACCACTTAGACAGCCCCCAATTTGTTTTCGTTCTGGCGGCGCCCCTAATTGCGTGCGAACATACATTTCGCCTGCACATTTCTGTACAAACGAAGTACAAACAATTGCGACAATTTGTGATTCAATTGGACCTGGGTGGGGGGCTACCACTTAGACAGCCCCCATTTTTTCTGTTCTGGCGACGCCCCTAATTGTGTACAAACGAAAATTTCACTTGCACATTTCTGTTCAAACGAAGTACAAACGATTGCGATAATTTGTGATTGAATAGGACATGTTGGTGGGGGGCTAACAGTTAGACACTCCCCAATTTGTTTTCGTTCTTGCGGCGCCCCTAATAGTGTACAAACGAAAATTTGGCTTGCACATTTCTGTACAAACAATGTACAAACGATTGCGGCAATCTGTGATTCAATTGGACATGGTAGGGGCTACCATTTAGGGGAACTCTCTCGAGAAGAATCACTCTACTTATTTATTGCAAAAAGCAGAATTTAAAAATTCGCATTCGTTCAAAGTTATCGTTGGAAGTAACAGCCGTTTGTATGTACGTACTAATAGCGATAAGTTGCACTACGCGATCCCAATTAATACTTCATATACCCGCGCCACACACACACACACTAGCATAAATTTTATGTACACACGAAAGTATACCTGGCAGTATCCACATGCTTACGCCGGAAACTAGAAACAAACACACACACACACACACACACACACAGAGAGAGAGAGAGAGAGAGAGAGAGAGAGATAATATCTTGTTGTACCTTTATACTGAATGCACCATTACTCACAAAATCAGTTAAAAAAGAAAAAGGAAAAGAGTTGTAAATGAAACTCTCAAAGATTGGTACCACTGCTACGTGTCACACATGAGATTGTTCCATAATGATTGATTCGTAATATGATGTATATGGGTTTCTTAATGGTAGTATAACAAAATGCCTTCAAATTGACCACTAAATAAAAAGTGAAATTTATTTTTCAAATTTTGTAAAATCGAAGTCGGTGGGCATTATGGGAACAGTCTACAATAACAATATATGCAAATAAATATTAATATACTTCACGTTTTCCAGTGGGTGCAAGAAAGCTTCGAATTGTGTTTGTTCTGCTAATGATTAGCTGATGTAAATATATATATATATATATATATATATATATATATATATATATATATATATATATATATATATATATATATATATATATATATATATATATATAAAACAGTTGGAACTTTGGTCTCGAGCAACTGCCAAGATGTAGGGATATCCAATAGAGCACCATCGACGGTGAAGACATGACTTCTTTTTAGGGTAGGAGCTCTTTCAAATCGACACCATAAATTGGATAAACTTCTGTACATGCTTCCATAATATACAAGTTAATTCAAGATAGACGGTATAAAACAGAAGTCTCCTGAGAATGTTGTAATGAATTTACTGTGGAAATTTGATGTAACATCAAAAAGTAAACGCTCCAATTTTTTTTTTTTTCAATGCACTCCATAATAGATATAGATCGTAATGGGTCTCATTTGTGACGCAGAAGTTGCCTAAACGACAATCAAGTTCTTGCCATACCCCTGTTTTCTTGTGTCCTTTCTCTTGCAAGAGCAGCCTCTCCTTAAACCATTCCACTCACTTTAAGATGTTGTGCTTTTGTGGTGTTTGTTTACCAAAACTTGCCTGGAAATGTTTCTGAACTACGGATTTAGTTCTAACATATTCGAGCATTCAATAAGCCTTCTTTGTCGCTGAAGACGCCATTTTGCATATCAATGCTGCTAGGCGTCAATTTCGGAAATGATGAGTTCTGCAGTGTGGGCAATCAAAACTTTGTAACACCTTTCATGTTATACTGGTATTTTCACAATAAATTCAATACAGCAAAATGTTCCTCTTTGTATTATTTATTTTGAGTTCCCTGTATATTAGACTTCCAAGCTATGCTATGCATAAGTATGGGAACTCTTATAAAATGTCTTTCACAGTCCGTCTGTCCGTAGACAGCTATCACACTTGAGACAATTAGATAGAGAGAAGTGGTTTTCTGGAGTCTACTCAACGTGAGGAGAGTAGATTCCATCTCATCCTTTAACCCATCTATTCGAACCGGAAGTAGCTAAAAATAAACGATTTCAGACTTCAAAGTTGATCACCATAGAACTAAAATGATAATAGGTTACAAGAAGCTGCTTCTTGGAACTGTCCCGAAACTAGATTCCATGTCCACTGTTCTCTCGCTATTAAAAGTGGAAGTAGTAGAAGCTAACTACCACCTCTGGTTTCAAAATTGATCTTCAAAGAAGCAAGAGATAGTGAGAAATAGCTATTTAATATTAACACTAATTCTGCATACTAAGTTTCATCTGGACCTCTATTTCTTTATTCAAATCAGAAGTACTCCACACTCCAATACAACACTTGGTCTCAATATTGATTTCTATGCAGTAATCATTGTAAGAGATATTTTTTAACTCTTATTCATATATGGATTCAGCGTTCAAGGAGCAGGTTCCATCTCTGATCTTATCCCTCTACTGAAACCAAAAGTTATAGATGTACTACTTCCTGTTTCTGTATTGGTTCCTACATAGTAATAATTGTAAGAGATAACTGGTAACTGTTATTGATATGGATTCAGCGTTTAAGAAGCAGGATCTATCTCTGATCTTATCCCTCTACTGACACCAAAAGTTATAGATCTACTACTACCTGCTTCTGTATTGATTCCTACATAGTAATAATTGTAAGAGATAATGAGTAACTGTTATTGATATGGATTCAGTGTTCAAAGAACAGGTTCTGATTTTATTTCTCTACTAAACCAAAAGCATGGATCTAGTACTTCCTGTTTCTGTATTGGTTCCTATATAGTAATAATTGGTAACTGTCATTGATATGGATTCAGCGTTTACGGAACAGGTTCCATCTCTGATCTTATCCCTCTGCTGAAACCAAAAGTTATAGATCTACTCACTTGTCAGGGCCGTGCTGCGATACTAATGAGGGCGGTGGACAAGTCTACTAAAAGGGCGCCCATACAAACGGGAATATATATATATATATATATATATATATATATATATATATATATATATATATATATATATATAAGCTTCGAAAGAAAGTATGGATGCCTTTCTTTATCAAAATCATCACCAAATTTGTTTTAATATTAACGTAAATAGCTAATTTTTGGAAACCTTGAATCGAAATCCTCTTTACTAGAGAAAAACTTTTTAGTTCCTGTAATAACATTTCTGTCAAATAAAAAGAAGCTAAATGTATCAACAACTTAATATAGCTCTATGGCCTATGGACACAGGAGGTTCAGTGCCGCGTTTACAAAAGCTCTCCATTGATTTCTATCCTTAGTCTACTGGACCCAGTTTCTACTTTATCCTGGCGAATAATAATGGCGAATATTGTCATCTCATCTGCGCCTCGGTCTTCCTAATTTTCGTTTTCCTATTTGGATTTCCAGTTAGAACTTTGAAAGCGTTTCTAATTTCTTCCATTCTGGCTACATAACCTGCCCATTTCAGCCGCATCGACTTGATGACCCTAACAACGTTTTTGTAAATGGTATAAACTTATTCAGTTCCTCGTTATGAAGTTTCCTCCTCCGTTCCTCTTGGAGTTCGAATATTGGTTTAAGAATCTTGTTTTCAAATACTTTCAGTCTGCGATTTTCCCTCAGAGTCAGTGACCATGTTTCGCAACTATACAGCACAACAAGCATGATTATCGTTTTATATTTTAAGCTACAAATTCCTCAACAGAATTGGCGACAACAAAAGATTTTTAACTCAATAATAACACGAAATCCCTGCTTTCAGTTGACATCAATTTTTTTAGTGATTATGGTTTTGTTCTGTTAATAATGATTCTAGATATTTGAAAGTATCCAATTTGGCGAAAGAAAATATTTGGTATTTTAACGCATCCATAAAATGCAGTATTACAATCTCGACAAATTTCCATTCATTTAGTTTTCTCTGCATCTACTTTTAAGCCCATATCTCTGCAAGCGTTAAGTAAGATTTTTGCATTCCTTTCTATTGTTCTATCATCTCCTATTAAATTTACATCATAAGCATACGCCATAACCTGGTAAATACAATTGAGCTCTAGGACCTGATTGCTGTCTCTGATTTTCCTTATAGTGTTCTCCAGAACAAAGTTAAATAATAATGGCGACAACGCATCTCCTTCTTTCCGGCCATGCTCAATGTGAAAGCTCGTGAAGAAGAATTTCTCTACTCGAACCTTACTTTGGTAATTCATTTAAAAATAATGAATGTACCTTTTTCGGTATTGCAAATTCTGTAAGCACGTTGTACAATGTTTCCCTCTTACCCTAGTCTAAAGTCAATAATAGTTGTGCCAGAATATTGTATTCCCATTTCTTTTTCAAGTATTAGTTGAATAGTAAATATATGGTCGATAGTTGATCGATTTTACCTAGACCCTACATCCACTCTGATAACCTCCAATAATTTCATCTGAGTATGGAGTCAATGTTGCTAATAGAATGTATAAGAGAATTTATTGGATGTTGACAGAAGAGAAATGCCTCAATAATTATTAAATCAGTTTTGTTGCTTTTCTTCTGAACTGGAACAATGATTGATTCTTTTCACTCTTGTGGTAATTCCTCCTTGTTCCAGATAAGGAGAATGAGTTTGTGTATCTTGCTCTACAATTGTTCCCCTCCAGCTAAAATTAAGTCAATCAGAATTTCGTCTACACCCGGAGATGTGTGTTTCTTAAATATTTTTAAAGCGATTTCTATTTCTGTCTGATTAGGTTCTGGAATATACGGTTATGCTGCATGCATTTCACTTTCTCCACGCGCATTAGTTTTTGGCTATGTTTTAAGCAAATCGTCAAAGAAATCTGTCCATCTATTTAAGATGATATCTGTATCAGTGAGAACTGTTCCTTTAGCTTTATTTAATATATAAGCACTAAATTGATAATCTTTCTTAAGTTCGTTAATGCATTTATACATGTCCCGAATGTTTTTATTTTTTCTATTATCTTTAGATTAATTAATTTTAGCTTTCAAAAATCGCGTTTCTTTGTCCTAGAAGTGTTGGAAGTTTTCCGCCAGATGACAGTGAAATTTTATGTAGTTATTTCGTTCGGATTTTGTAGCCAACGCTGTTTCTTCTGTTATCTCTTCTCTGCTACTTTAGTGCATTCCTGGTTGAACTATGCTTTGTTCCTACGTATTTCTGCCTGTCCCAATATTTCTTTTGCTGAAATTTCAACCAAGTATCTTGAACACTAGTGCACTCCGAACCTTCTAAAACCGAGAATCTATTCGACACTTCAATCTGGCTCCCCTCTCACCTGACTCTCCTCTAATTTCTTTAAATTAAACCGCTCCTTTTCAGATATTGAATATTTCCTTTATTCAACGATAGTCTCTCTCTTATTATCATAATCAAC
Source organism: Thermobia domestica (assembly GCF_964235325.1). Lineage (NCBI taxonomy): Eukaryota > Metazoa > Arthropoda > Insecta > Zygentoma > Lepismatidae > Thermobia > Thermobia domestica. The sequence continues at coordinate 60,254,272 of NC_137463.1, forward strand.
TCCTCTGAACGACCGAACATTAGTTGTACTAGACTGTTTTCTTCTATCTACTAAATGTGATTGATTTGATTGTGTTTTTCCGTCTGGTGAGGTCCAAGTATATTTATGAACGTCTCGATGGGGGAATTTTGTAATCATCACAATAAAGTTTCTGGATTTTACAGCGATATATCCCTATTATAATTAATCTGTACCTATATTATCAACATTGATCAGAGGCGCAATAATTAAGCATATAGCTTAGATATAATTAAAAGAAAAAAACATTGTTATTGACAGGACATGTTGTCATGAGTAAGATTATTAGTTTGTTATGGATAGAACATGTTGTTATTGTCGAGATTATTAGTTGCTATGGGAAAAAGATTATTATGGACGTATACACGAAATGGACGAATATAGATGGAATATGTTTGTGTAAATAAAAGGAATAAATCGATGTTAGTTGGTATGTATAATGTTATGACATATTAATCTGAAGTTGATAGGTTTATTGTAATAACTTGATATATCTGCGAATTAGGGCTAAAGTGTATATTTATTCGCTTTATCTGGTGCCGTAGACCCGGGACTATACCGAAAACCTTTAGTTCCGAAGGATAGTAAGAACGGAGTTTATGTGCATATTTTACCTTTTATGAGTTTCACTACTTTGAGAAGTGGGAAGAAAATCCAAAGAATTGGCAATATGCAGGATTCGGAGATTGAAGAAGTACCCAGTACTTTAGATGAAACCATGTCTGGAACTGCCGTAACTGTGTCCGAACGTTCCCATTCTAATCTTATTGATATGATTAGTCAACTACTAGATGCTAAATCCGAACAATACAATAAAAAGCTAGAACAGATACAGAAATGGAATGATGAGAAGCTGGAGCATATGAAGAAATCGAATGATGAGAAGCTGGAGCATATGAAGAAATCAAATGATGAAAAGTTCGAGCAAATATTGACCCAACACAAGTCTCTTGCAGATAGAGTTCAGGGTATCCATGAAAATTTCGATCGGTTACAGCATAATTTGAAAGAGGACTTGCAAGTGTTGATTGAAAAAGTGAATGGTACTGGTGTGAATATGAAAGTAGAACCGGAAGAAGGTCAGAAGAAGGTCGATGGACGAAATGAAAATATTGAAGAACAGGATGTAAACGAAACAACTGAACCTGTGGTGAATTGGGATGCGGAAGATGCTGCAATTAAAGAAGAACCATCATCTCCGGCCAAGGAGACCACCACCACTACTACTACAGACGTATTCAAAATTGAAGTGAATACAGGCGTATTCAAAATTGAAGTGAAAGGTCTGCCGAGATTATACAGGTTAGGGGAATTGAAGAAATTGTTGACAGACGATTTGAAGTTGGGAAGCCATACTATTAGGTCACCGAAAAGAGCGAGTTCTTGGATTTATTTGATCTTCAAAACTGAAGAAGACCAACAGAAGGCAGTAAAGACCTTGAATGGATACAGTTGGAAGAAGCGAGTTCTTTCAGCCGAAGTTGCTGGAACTGATCAACGTAAGCGAAAATTGGAAAAGTCTGATGATAAGGATTCTAAAAAGGCGAAAGTTGGGTTACTTGTAGAAGATAGAATAAAACAGGCTACAATACCTTTGTGGGATGTTACTTATGGAGAACAGTTGAAGAAGAAGACTGAAGAAATAAAATCTTCACTCACGCGAGTGACGGATTTGCTGCTGAGAAGAAATCTGGATTTAGCAGGTTGGACAGAAGAAAGAAAAGAGAAGAATGAAGGACTTGCAGACTTTCTGAGGCATTTGCCTATAGGAAAGATTACGGATGATTTGAAAGATTATTTCCAAAACAGAGAAGGTAACAGCTTGAATGTAACATCGCTCTATTTCCAGATCTTCACTGAAAAGGAAGAAGATGAGAAATCTCCACCACTGCAGCTGTTATTCGGAAAAGAATATGTGAAAGAAACTATTTGTGACATGAGTTTCCGAGTATCTCCAGATTCTTATTTTCAAATGAATACTTCGGGAGCCGATCAGCTTTATACTTCGATCGCGGAAATGGTTGAAGTTGAAGAAACTTCCTTGATAGATGCGTGTTGTGCCATTGGAGGAATTGGATTTATTTTTGCTAAGAAATGTACTCAAATTCTTGGCATAGAAATGTCCAACCAGTCAGTTGAAGATACAAGAGCCAATGTTGTAAAGAATGTCATCACAAACAGGGAGTATTTTATTGGACGAGCTGAAGGTATTTTGCCCACCGTAGTGGAGAAAGTAGCTGGAAAGAAGATACTTGTTATTGTAGATTCACCTAGAGTTGGGCTTCATCAGAAGTTTCAGCGATGTAGTGAAAAGGTAGAACAAGAACAGGAAAATAAGTATCAGATTAAAGTTGGAAATGGCTGAAACTAGTTGAAACTTTAGTCAACCCTGATATGTTAACTAAATTAAATTTGGATAACAATTCTTAATTTATTCTCTCAGATGTTACGAGTTGTGTTGTGAATACTTCATTTGGACTTTATATTTCTGCAACATGTTATGATGTGATTAATTTATTTTATCTTTGTACTAACTTTCAGTGTTATGTTTATCTTTATTTTACTTTACATGTTCAAAAGAGATTTGATTATGTTAACTTGAAATCTATGACATTGATCTTAAATTGAAGCTTCTAAATGTAATTATTGCCTTCTGATCTTGTTGTTGTTTTGATAAGATGACGATCTTAATTATAAATAATGTTGTTTGTATATGGATGTTATCGCTCAATGTAAAAGAGGAACAATTAACTAGTAACTCTGCGTAAGTCATCAATTAGTTATAATTTTGAATAGATCCATAAATGATATTTGTAATGAATCGACGTTTTATGATATGTAATTAGTAATAAAAGAAAAATGTTGTTATAAATGAATTGATATATATATATGGAGAAAGAAGAGAAAAGAAAAATATTTATATTGATGTAATAATAATAATTAATACGAGGATTGATGTAATAATAATTAGTACGAGGGCTATTCAAAAAGTGAGTGTTTTGAAAATATCCAGGGTTCTTTCCTTCACTGTAATACTGTTACGGAATTCCCGTTCTGGGCGACATTTACAGCGATATATCCCTATTATAATTAATCTGTACCTATATTATCAACATTGATCAGAGGCGCAATAATTAAGCATATAGCTTAGATATAATTAAAAGAAAAAAACATTGTTATTGACAGGACATGTTGTCATGAGTAAGATTATTAGTTTGTTATGGATAGAACATGTTGTTATTGTCGAGATTATTAGTTGCTATGGGAAAAAGATTATTATGGACGTATACACGAAATGGACGAATATAGATGGAATATGTTTGTGTAAATAAAAGGAATAAATCGATGTTAGTTGGTATGTATAATGTTATGACATATTAATCTGAAGTTGATAGGTTTATTGTAATAACTTGATATATCTGCGAATTAGGGCTAAAGTGTATATTTCGCTTTAATTTGCAAAGTTCACGAGTCTAACGCCGTTGTCACAACCTTCCTTAGGTAGACATTTATTCCTTATAATCGGTTTGAAAATACCCTCTCGTCCTACCTTCGCATTGAAACCGCCTAATAGAATTTTCATATGGTATTGCAATAGATGATCAAATACCCGTTCTACTCTTTCGTAAAAACTTTTTTAGTGTCATCCTTATTTCTTGTTGAGGTATGTACATTTAAAACAATAATATTACACCACTGACCCTTAAGAGAAGTAAACGAAAATCTATCATTTACAAGTTCAACCTATGTAATTGCTGATATTACGTATTCGTTTGTGAACGGAAAGCCCTGATTCTAGTTGGTAATTTTTAATTCGTTCCCCGTAAAAGAACGTAAAATTTTTCAACTTGACACCTCCATTTCCTTCTCATCTAACTTCCTGATATCCCACTAGGTCCATCTTCTATTTCTAAACTCATTCGTTACACATTTTAACGCACCTGCCCTGTAGAGACTTCTTATCTTCCAAGTTCTAATTCTCATGTCGATTTTACTTTGCTGAGTTCGTGACAAGTTATCAGTTCTGATCCAAGGATTCTGCTAATATATCTGAACAAGCCTTTTTTTTTTTTTTTTTTTTTTTTTTTTTTTTTTTTTTTTTTACAGGATGAGTTGTTAGCCCCACACCAAATCTCCAAACTGGAGGATTACCCCTTGTCTGTCCGCGACTGCTTATTCAGTATATTCGTAGCTAACCTCTATATCCCAGATTCCTTCTCCTCGATCCACAACCTGAGGACGCGCTGTGCCGTGGTAACAGGAAGACCACATTTTACGGAAATTAATATATAAGTAGCTATATTTCAGAATTGCAATAGGTACTGATTATCCGAACACTGCTTTAAAACACACAGGAACAATCAATATGCTCGGATATATGGATGCATATTAAGACTGAAAGCTTCGATGCCGTAAAAATCGTAAATTAGAGACTAGTGTCAATGTAGTATTTCATGAATGCATCGTACGTTTGACTATCCGAACTCTTCTTGATGTATTACATTGTTTCGTTTTATAGCTACATAAATTTATAATATTTTTGTAAGTGATTATACTCTTTACCTGTTCTCTGCCAATAGCAACTGTATGAATTTATAATACAAAACTGTAATATACAAGAAAATATATATATATATATATATATATATATATATATATATATATATATATATATATATTTAAATGTGATATTTCGCAGAGCATCTCATGTAAAGGGCGCCTTGTATTCTTCTCAGCTTCTTTATTAACAATCACTATTCGAATTTATTATACAAAGCTGGCACACAGGATAACTAAAACCACTTATCTATAATGTGATGTTTCGTAGGGCGCCTTATGTAGAAGTCGCACTGTACCTTTCACGAATTCTTTACCAATAGTAACTGTATGTATTTATTGTACAAAACTGTGGTATACAGAAGAGTAAATAAAATCGTTCATCTTTGATGTGGACTCGCAAGGGCGCTTAATGTAAAGGGCGCGCTGCACCTTTCACGGGTTCTTTACCAATAAAACTGTAAGAATTTGTTACTAAATATTGTACCTTTATTTATACTGTGATGTTTCAGAGGGCACACCGGGATACGTCCCGGTGACCCGGTGGGCCAGCACGGGCGCCTGGATCTACTACTTCCGGTTTTAGTGTTGAATTTACACATTTTAGGAGCCTACCGTAATTTCACAATGTTAACTAAACTCACTTGCCTTAAGGTTTCCATCTTAATCTTGGTTTATGTGTAGAATAAATATGCAATTTGGGTTCCGTATTCCATGTCTTCTTGTAGAACTTACCAGTGTTCCGTGACACGCTATGATCAACAAAAATAATGTGAAGTAATCAAAATAAAATATTGGAGAAGATAGAGTATACATATTTCTAAAGAATTCCTTTGATAGGCTAATGCAACGAATGAAAGGAAGACAGAAAGAAAGTAAAAAGAAAGTGGAAGCGAAACTTTTAGTCATGTCTCGAAGTAAAAACAAAATGAGTTTCATCACGCGACGTTGAAGAAAAATGCCGGAGAATTGAGATGTATAAGAAATGACGCAAAGTTTCCCTTCATCTGAGCGCCATTACCAATAATCAGGGGGCAATTAGGAATAATTTTTCATTTTTATTTCAGGGAGGTTTTCCGTTTCTTTTCCGATCTATACAGTGCCCAGCTGCTACAATACCAGATAATTTCTACCACCTGGGATGGTAATAATAGTCACACAAATGGAACTCCGAAGGGAAAAGAAATAGGAGCATTCTCACGATAGATGAAATATGATCGAATGGGTAATGATATTACAAATATAGTGAATAGATACTGTATGATTAATAATAATAAACTATGGCATTGTTGTTAGCGAAAGGCTCAGGTTGGTCTTTGATTGGTCATGCTTAACTGGCTGATATGCGGACCGAACGTCGATTCCCAACGTTGACATTTCTAACATTTGGAATCCTTTGTCAGCTAGACCTTATTTCCTTAATAGCTTCTCACTTGTCCTCCTAACGACAGTTGGACAAGTCTTGAGTTCACCGGGGATCGAATCCGAGATCATAGACGCGAAAACCGTTTTGTCTCGATTCTCTAAAAGTTTGTCCTCGTTTCGTCTCGATTCTCTAAAAGTTTTTTTTGCCTCGTTTCGATTCAATAAAAAAAGTTTTCCTCGTCTCGTCTCGATTCTCTAAAAGTTTTTCCTCGTTTCGTCTCGAATCTCTGAAAATTGTTCTTATTCTCGTTTCGATTCACTAAAAGTTTTTTCTCGTTTTGCCTCGTTTCTCTAAACGTTTTTTCCCTTGTTTCGTCTCAATTTCTCTAAAAGTTTTGCTCATCTCGTCTCGATTCTCTAAAAGCTACGCACAAACTGTATGCTCTGAGTTTTTCCTTCATTTCACCTAGAAGTTATCAGAATCCTTCTGCCTCCACAGAAGCTCACAAAGGTGTTATATAACAACATTTAAACCATATTAATTAATTATTGAAGTATATTATGTAATGACTTGTGTTTTTTTAAACGTTGATAAATGTTCTTCATTGCATTTCTATAATGCTTTCTCAATTTATAGCTTTTATACGCGAATCATATAACACTAAAACTGTGTTTGACAACTAAACGGCGTGACAAACATCTTGTCATTTGAAGGCGGCGCTCCAAGTTCCCTTTAAATTCTGCTAGCAAATGAGAGGCCAGCGGTATTGCCACATTTATTTTGTACACATTCACGTCTATCCCCTGTCACCTGATCGCGCTGTACTTTGTCTGCTTAGCCAAAGCCACACCCCTTTACCACTTGGCAACGTCGCGTCAGAGCTTGCGTTTTATTCGTTTAGCTGAAATGCCAAGATGTTTGTCACAGGCTTTAAGACTGCGGTTAACTAATGTTGCCCACGAGATTCGAAAAATTTCTCGTCTTGTTAGTAACACTAACGTAAGCTGTATTGTTACATCGCCATTTGCTACACAAGTTGAAAGAAATGCGATGCAAACGAAAAATTGCACCGCAAAATGTGATCTGTCCATGATGGTAATTTAATATTGATGTGAGTTACTTTTGCAACAGAAAACAGGTATATCGTTGTCTTTCCTTTATGACAGAACATTCTCTTTCGATGTCTTATACATCAAGCTAAGTAACGACTAGACATACCCTTGAAAATCGACGTTTTCCTTCTGGCGTTTGTTAACTCCTCATAAATACAATCTACTACGGACTTCAAACCATATTACTTGAGACTGGCCGTGGAGTTGATGATACGGACAGACCATATTAATTTCATTCTGTTCCTTAAGAATGTCACTCAGTGAGCTTTCGAGATGCAACACCCGAGTTCACTTTCCGGAAACCAGATCGCTAGAAAAACATGAAATTTTAGTAGTACTCTCTTTTCTTTCCTTATATTTTTTTTTTCAGTTATTTCATAGCATTGACTTATATTTTCGTTTTGCCACGTTCTCCGATTGAAACTATAGCTTTGACCTATATTTTCGTTTTGCTACGTTCTCCGATTGAAAATATAGCATTGACCTATATTTTCGTTTTGCTACGTTCTCCGATTGAAAATATAGCATTGACCTATCTTTTCGTTTTGCTACGTTCTCCGATTGAAAATATAGCATTGACCTATATTTTCGTTTTGCTACGTTCTCCGATTGAAAATATAGCATTGACCTATATTTTCGTTTTGCTACATTCTCCGATTGAGAATTTAGCATTGACCTATCTTTTCGTTTTGCTACGTTCTCCGATTCTGCAATGAAAGATAAGTAACGTTTGGCTTTAATTTTTTGTTTTAAGTTAGTATGATACTTTTTCTCTAGTTTGCTTTTTTTTTAATTATACTTCTTTGTGATACAAAGAAAAATATCTTTATGCGAACACAAAGGAATAAAATACATAATTATTATAATAACTATTTTTCTTCAATGTAGAAATGAGATAGACCTATAAAACTTCTGAATTTCCCAGTAAATTTAAATTTGTTGAGCATTTTTCCATGCAAAAGCAAGATATAATAAATTACAAACCATATACATGGGAAGATCAATAAGTAACGCACAACTTTTCACTCCATATGATACTGATCTCAGACGTGAAAATTGAGAGAAGTACTTTGAAGTTCGCACTGTAGTTGTTCGATCAGGTGCACTTCTAGTGGTAGAAATGTGAACTACTGTGATGTCTGTGTGAGGTGCAGTCATCTACTTGTAAAGAGCAGAGTTATTTATACCTATATTTTAAATTATTTATTTATTTTTGTGGACGAAAGAGTGTGAACCCTGGTGAGATCCAATAGTATGCGCATATGGAGAGGACTGTATAGGCCGTAGCAACATCTCCAGCTGGTGCAAATTCTTTGGAGAGAACCATGAGAACAGGGTTTCTTCCAGTCATGGTTTTTTTGGGGGGGCATGACCCCCCGGAGCTCTGAGAGAGTGCCCAAGCCCATATCCAGGGAGGTCTAGAGGGGCCGGGTCCCCCTAAATTTTTGCTGGCCCCTCTAAAATGTTCACGGTAGGCTTGCAAATGAACTATAATATGTTTAGATCGGGCCCCCTAACTTCAGCCGGGCTCCCCTACATTTTTGGGCTGGCTACCGGACTGGAGTGCCCCCCCCCCCCGGAGAAGACTAAAATAAAATATATAGGAGATGTCTATAATATAATAATACAGAATAGTACCAGCAGTGCCCTCCCTGGAATACTAAGCGTGCCCCCCCCCCAGGAACAGTATTTCTGAAAGAAACACTGCATGAGTATCTTTCGGATTTACCACGTGCTGGGCATCCAGTAACAACATGAATTGAATTAGGCAATTCGTAATGATGGCGAGTCCACCTTCAAACATTGTCAAACGTGTTCAACAATTCTGACGGTACGAAGGAGAAATCCTTGACCGGCCAACGTTTGAGTTCCGATGAAGAGGTCAAAACGTCTGTGCGCAAATAGCTATAGTCCCAATAGATGGAATACTATGACCAATGTATTTTGATGTTGGGAACGCTCAGAGTTGACAGAAATCAAGTCACACTAATGAAGTTATGAAAAAATAATAATAATAATAATAATAATAATAAAGAGCTGGAGTTGTATGGAATACTGAATTGCAGTGACAATTTACATTGTTTTACAATGTGAGCTTATTTACAAACGATTTGGACACGATTTTTTTAAAGCTCTGAAGTGAATCTTAGAGTTCTTGAAAGATATACAAAATGACAAGAAATGGACTTATTAACTTGTGCAACTAATGTTCCATCTGTACTACGTTCAGAGACGTGGCAGTTAAGTTGAAAAGTAGCTTTAATATATGCCTTTACTTTGTGTATATTCCTGATATGTTACCTAATACAATTTCGTCAACATGAATTGTTATGTGCTACTATTTGATTCATTGTCGTGATCTTAAGGTGGGCACGTGGCTCAGTGGTAGAGCGCTTACCTCTGATTCCCGGTCCCTGGTTCGATCCCGGCCAAGTAAGTTTGTGATGGACAATATCGAGTCCGTGGGTTTTCTCGGAGTACTCCCGCTTCCTCCCACTTTCTAATTCCACCAATTATTCCATAATCATTAACTTGCCTTAATCATCATCTAACTTAGCCTAAAGAGCATTATCGTGGGAAGCTAAACTGAAATATTTCATTTCATTTCATTTTCTTGATGTTAAATTTATATTCCGTATCTTGATCCTACTTGATACAACCATAGTCCACCTCTGAAACAACTCTTCTGGATCCAGTCCCGGGTTCGATCCCAGCCCCCGCCAAGTGAACTTTGTGGTGGACAAACACCGTGTACGTGGGTTTTCTCGGGATTCTCCCGTTTCCTCCCACTTTCTTCATTCCACTATTCCATCCATCACTCATCATCACAGTCTCCTTTAGCCCAACCGGCATAAGCGTGGGACGTAAAACTCAAAGATTTCATTTCATTTTTTCTTCTGGATCCAGTATGGCTCTTCGTTCTTGTACTCTTTGATAAACAAATCTCTCGTCCCAAACTTGGAAGGAAGGACTTTTCATCACAACTTGAGATACTGCCTATAATGTACTTAACGGAGATCAACCTTCTTCAAAATAAAAAAGAGAACTAAAATATGAAGGAAGTGAATGCACTGGTGTTTGTTTACTGTTTAGGTCATGCTCTTGCCACCTTAGACTTCTTGCCAAAGCGATCGCGTCACTTGATCTACGCTACCTAAACAATGCAATGAATCTCATGCTTTGATGAATGTCAAGGTAAATGTAATGTTCCGCTACGTTATTTAAGCTTGCAGAGAGCCAAAGAGGGAGAGAGAAGTTCAATGTACTAATAATTACCTGCCGCTCTTTTTTTTTAAATCTTCTTTTTAGGTAATTAGCGAAACTAATCCGCATGACAGAACTATTTATCATAGATTTCTCTGCACGCTTAAAACTAATAGGTTATATAGAAAATCCATTTCTCTTTGCTAGAGAGCTTCGTTAATGCCAAGACATTGGTTCATCTGCCTGGCTAGGGTTGCCAGTCCTCTTTACTTAGCTCGAAATGTTCTAAATTTTAGATGAAATAATACAAAGGTTCCGATTACCTACAATAAATGTGTTCTAATTTATATTACGATGGAAAATATAAATTGGTACATCCAGCTGAACTTCGGGATAGGACAGTACCGAAGGATTTCCAGTAATGTTCACAACTTGAATCTTAATTTTATGGCGTTTGGTTTGCCAAAACTTATTAAGTACTTACAATGTTCTTGTGTCCGTTCTTCCGTCTTGGAGACGTGAAAATATCAGAAACTATTTGATGAAAGGTGATCTATTCACCAAAACTGGTAAAAGTAAACAGATTCCGGTTTTCGCTTTGATCACTACCGAGCAATAACAGTAACAGACAGTGAGAGAAGCAGTTCTCTATGGAAATCAAAAGTGGCGGAACATCAACCACTTTCGGTTTTAAAGATGACCACTATAGATTGAAAATGATAATACATAGAGAGAGACGGTTTTCTGTAATCAATTAAGCATACAAATCTTTGAAACCTTTGACTTTTAGGTCCTAAGGTTATGCCGGCTAAGCTAAAGGAGGCGGTGATGATGAGAAGTGAATGAAATGGTGGAATGAAGAAAGTGGGGGGAAACAGAATAACCTCGAGAAAGCCCACGCACACGCTATTTCTTCACCACAAAGCTCACTTGGTACGAGCTGGGATCGAAACAAGGATCCTATGCATCAGAGGTGAACGCTCTATCACTGAGCCATTGCGTCCTCAATTAAGCATCCAAATAATACATTCCATGTCCATTCTAATCTCTCTACTAAAAGCAGAAGAGGTAGAAATCTACTTGCTATTCCAGTTTCAATATTAATCTAGAACATATCGCAACATATAAAACAAACTTCTTTACGTGGTGTACAGATGTGATATACAGACGAGGTAAAACTGTTACTTGTTTGTAAAGAAAATGATGATACCATCAATATGATAAGTTTAGAAAATAGAACATTTTCTATTTTAAAATGTTATTATACGTAATAAAGAGTGAGTATCGTTTCACAGTGTGAAACTAAGACTACCAAAGTATGTGAATATTCAAACTTGAAATACTGTATCTATAAGTAATGGTTGCAATTGCAATAGAGTAACAAGATCAAAATAGAACCTATTCCTCGGACGCTGAATGCATATCGGAAAGCCATTGCACACTATCCCTTACTGTTTTGGTTCTATGACGATACAAGTTGAAACCAGAAATGGCTAACTTTAACTACTTCTAGTTCGAATAAATTGTTAGCGGTGCTAATGGAACCTGTTCTTGGGACTCTGAATCGATTAGCTCCCCCCCCCCCCCAAAAAAAAAATCTTGATAGAATTTACCGTGTTTGCTCTACGGAAAACAGTATTGGAATCGGAATAGTAAAATCGATCCTCTTCCAGTTTCGGTAGAGTGTTGTAGGTAGTCATGGTAATGTTGTTCTGATACGCTAAATCGTTTACACACACACACACACACACGAAAACGCTTCTCACTATCTGTTACCACTTTCATTCTATGGTGATGAACGTAGAAACTAGGAATGACTAATTTGCATCACTTCCGGTTTGAATAGCGAGTTAACGAAGGACATGGAACCTGTCCTTGGAACGTTGAATCGATTGCGAAAAATTGCATTTCAATTTCTCTTACAGTTTTTGTTCTGATACCTGTCGACAGACGGACGGACAAAGTCGTTCTACAAGACTTCTAGCCAGTCCCGTATCCACGGGAGGTCTAGGGCGGCCGGGTCCCCCTAAATTTTTACTTAACCCCCATAAAATTTTCACGGTAGGCTTGCAAATGAACTATAATATGGTTGGATCGGGCCTACCCTTAACTTCTACCAGGTCCCATCACATTTTTGGGCTGGCTACTGGCCTGCTTCTAACACTTATGCTAGCATAGTTTGGAAGTCTAAAACTTACCTTCAAGCCATTTTATATAATGCAGAAATTTGAATACAAATTATGATGTTATAAGGGAGAACAGTGATTCTGGCTGTCGGTATATAAGTTTGAGTCAAGTGGTCTGATAAATTATATTGACCATCGTGAGGCAAGGGCGCCGATTTCTCTGTAAATTTGGGGGGGGGGGGCATTCAGATGCAGAAAGCATATATGAGGATTTTAAGACAAATTGCATTCAAATTATGCCAAATATTGTAAATTTACAAATACAGTGAGGGGGCTCACATGAGCTTTAGGGGAAGCCTCGGCCTCCCAAGGATCGGCGCCCTTGTCGTGAGGCAAAATTCATTGAGGATTCAAGTCCCTATGAAGAGCACAGGTGATTTTAACTGTTCTCGATGTTTCTGGGTTCGTGTCCCTGTCGAGTCCAGTAGTCATGAAAAATGTAAGAAAGATTTTTTTTGTGTGTTTTTTTAAAAAAAGTAGTAGAATGTTCATCTTTGGTGCGAGAAGTTCCAGGTTCGATCCCAGCCATGTAAGTTTATAGTTGTTAGTGTTGCCGTCGAGACGAGCTGAAAAAAATGAGACGGAAAGTTACATTTTCAAATTCGAGACAATTCTTGTTTTGTTTTCGAGACAAGACGAGAAATTTCTCGAATCTCGTAGATAACACTTGTTCATGCAAGTCTTAGGTCTCAAACACTGTTTTAGTGTTACATGGTCCATAGCAGGGGCGGATCCAGGACTGACTTCTGGGGGGGCGGTGGGTGGTCATACTGTTACTTTTAAGGGCTCCAAACTTTGGAATCGGCTTTATTTACATATATAAAAAAGCAAGTTTTATTCTTCTGGATCCGCCCTTGATCCATAGTAAACAAAAATTATAAATTGGGGGAGTGATTGTACGAGCACAATGAAGCGCATTTATCAGTGATTAAAGATACCTAAGTCATTCATTACACAACATACGCCAATTATAAAATATAGTTTAAATGTTGTTGTATCGTCATGATCAGCGTTTCTTCCAGACATGTTTTTTGGGGGACACTGCTTCCCCCCCCCCGGAACTCTGAGAGTGCCCTCACCGGAGAAGACCTAAATAATACCGTTATATCTAATAGAATAATAAATAGAATAGTATCACCAATACCCCTCCGAATACTAAGTATGCCCCCCCCGGAACATTTTTTCTGAAAGAAACAGAAAGAAACATTGGTCGTGATCCGGAAGGATTCTGACAAATTCTAGATGAAAATTTAAAAAAAAAAACATCAGGCAATGAATTTTGTACATACGATCGAGAAATTTTCGAGACGAGACAAGCTTTTCGAGAAACGAGAGGAGACGAGACAAAAATTACGAGACGAGACGAGAATATCTATAAAAAATGTCTAAATACACTTCTTAAATTTTGTTTAATAATATTTTGTACATATTATCTAAGTCACTGTCTTCTTATTAATTATCTTTATTTGTTTACAAGCTATTTATTAACATTGAAAAATACCATAAAACCCCCCTCTCCCTAGTTACTTCGATACAAGAGGTCCCGTTTCCGATTTCTGTCGGGAGAACATCAAGCGCACCACAATCGTTCGCAAATTTTCCATTTCAAACTTTGTGTTGCTCTGTATAAATTCACTGCTGACAAAGTGTGTAAAATAAAAATTACACAATAAATAAATAAAAAAAAATTAACGGTAGGGTCATTAACAGGGGCGGATCCAGGACAGACTTCTGGGGGGGCAGTGGGGTGTAATACTGCTACTTAGAGACTACTTTTAAGAGCTCCAAACTCTGGGATGGGTTTTATTTATGATTAAAACAGGAAAGTTTTCTCTTCTTCGGGAGGGGGCGATTGTCTCCCTGGACCCGCTTCTGGTCATTAAGATTATATTAATATTATACTGTATATGCAAACGTTCGACAAAATAGTTATGGGAATGAGCAATTTTTCAATGAATTATTCAATTAAAGTTACTTAAGAAAAGTATTCGAATGATGATAATAGGTGGTGCTCTTGCAGAACCTGTTTCGCCGAGTAGAAAACCAGAGGAAATAAATCGAACAAATCTTGGTAGATTTGTTCGAAATCGTAATTTTATCAAGTCTATTTCTGGAGATGAGAAAGTTGAGCGTAAAGTTTGATATGGCAAACCAAGTTGAGGTTTTGTGATAGCAACGCTTTGGAATATTAAATATTTTGGAGTAATAATCACATTAATGGAAAGGTTGCGCAATTTTAAACTATTCACATTTAGGACAAAAAAGCCAGATCTCAGAGTTTAGGTAAACAGTAGCACGTTTACTTGGAAAGTAAAATTCTGGTTGCAAAGTTACTAGTTTTAGCTTGAAACTAGGAGTTCAGTTGATAAGTAGCATTTTTGTTTGAAAATATTGTACAGTCAGTAACAAAAGTTACTTCCGTTTGACGAAATAAGTTTCGCAAATAACTTCAGAATGGAAGGACAATTTGAGTACAGTTTTCGGCAAATTAAAAGGAATGTAATTTTCTGTACGCTCCAGCCTTGAAACTCGATGAAATCGTATACGTTTCACCGTTATTCCCAAAATAATTTTTACCAAACGGAAATAATTTTTGTCACTGACTGTACATTTACTTTTAGTTGGAAAGTAAAATTTTAGATGAGACAATAGGATTTCAATTCGAGACATGAATTTCAATTGGAAATTAGGAGTTTAGTTGGAAATTAGGATTTTGATTGCAAATTTGGATTATAGTTGGAAATATAGTTTTAATTGGAAAGTATTGTTTTCACTGGAAATTAGGATTTTGGTCAGATATCAGGATATTAGTTTGATAGTAGAATCTTAATTGAAAAGTAGTATTTTAGTTAAAAACTGGAACTTTATTTTAAATTAATATTTTAGTTGGAAAGAAGGATTTTTCACGTACTTGAAAATAAGGATTTTTCACGTACTTGGAAATAAGGATTTTTCACGTACTTGCAAATAAGGATTTTTCACGTACTTGGAAATAAGGATTTTTCATGTACTTGGAAATAAGGATTTTTCACCTACTTGAAAAGAAAGATTTTTCACTACTTTGGATATTTCAATACTTTGGAAATAAGGATTTTTCACGTACTTGGAAATAAGGATTATAGTTGGAAAACATTATAGCACCTTAATTGAAAAGTAGAATTTTAGCTGGAAAACAGGATTTAAGTTTTGAAGTACAATCTTAATTGGAAAGTAGGATTTTAGTTGAGAAGAATTTTAGGTGGAAATTTGGATTTTAGTTGGTAAACCCTTGGGAAACAAGTCTCTGGGAGTACCAGGAAAATGACGATGAGAGGATAATATAAACCAAAAGCTTAGGAAGTGAGGCAACACTGATTAGATTGAAACAACGTTTGGCTCAATGGTAGGGTTTCTGCTTTTGCAGCAATGAACATCCAGTTGCTTTTCAATCCATTGAATTAAAGAAAGATACATTGTTATTTTAGTTACGATACCTGGCAACCCTACGTTTGACAGAAGCTACTTTGCAGCAATATCCATATAGTTCTACTTAATCACTCTAAGGTTACGAAAAAAGAAAGTACATATATATATTTCCTCTCAAATTCTGTGTGCCTTTCTCTTCAGCTATAAGGTCATTGATGAGCCTGAAAACTACGGATTTGACCTCTCCACTCCATTAGCTGCAGCCAATCAGGAGAACTGAAAAAGGAAAACCACTGCAAAGACGACCTTTTCTCTTGTTTCTAAGCGATGCGGGTTTTTACCCTTTCTAGAAATGAGCATCTGGAAATTAGAGTGCTGGAAAGGAAGTGTTGACGTATTCCTGCGGTTTTGGCAGACTTAACGAAAGTTTTTCACAGAAAGAGCTTGAGGCCGCGACCAAATCAAAGTATCCATTTCATGTTAGCTATAATTAGCCTATAACGATAATAAATCAATAATTTTGCTCGATTAGAATTCCATCTTCTATGCGCATTTTTTGCTTTAAAATATCAGTTAAAGCTATTCAAATCTATGTTTCATATAACGTTCATCACTGCTTATATGCCATAATGGTATAACCGTATCTATGATATAAAGAAACGGACAGTGACGTTATTCTAATGTTTTAACAACCGGTTAAGGTAGTGTGACAAAATTAGGTAGCGCTGCGGATATACAAACGTATTATTCAAGATAGATGGGTGTCAAAAAGTATTCGAAAGATGTTAATCCAACAATGGATTGACATGGTATGTAGCCTATGCGTTTTAAATATAGACAATTTTCACCACTATACTCATATGATCCCAGTTCTCATTCTTGATATCTGATCATTTGATATTAAGAAGTAAACACTTGTTATGACAAATGATGAATCTTATGCAGAATCGTTTTGACGTATGATTAGCTTCAACTTAAAGGCATGACTATTGCAGAAAACATATGTTAGTTCTTTACTATGGCACTAATCATGCGTCAGAATGACTCTGCCGACGTTTAACCCTGTATAGTTGGAAGAATTTAAAATCAAAAATAGTTAAACTAAAATTTATTGTTTCTGGGTATAACAAGGTAAAATTAACTGTTACGTTTGGGTATAAGAAACGGTTCCACGAATTCAAATTTTTTTTAACAGAATCTAGCGAACCGGCTGAAAAGTGCCACTGGAATTTGATATACATAATAGCTGAAATATCTGTTACTCGCACGGGAGAAATATGTTTGGAATTATTCTTTGTGAGAAACTTAATCCTTTTCCCTTCCTTTTAGCGTCGGTAGTATTTCAATTATCACGATAACATCGAGTTTGATCGAAATTCACAACTTTGGGCATCCATTACAGGATTGCTCAGTATTATTTTTTTTAAGTGGGGGAATATCACGATAACATCGAGTTTGATCGAAATTTTTATAATTTCAAAGATCATACATTTTATTATTAAAAGTAAATGTCACCCGGAAAAATACCAAAGTAAAAAAAACACCATTATAAATATTCTCTCATATTAATTAATAATAATACTTTCTATTCATCTTATCCTTCAAAAAAAAAAACTAAAAACCATATACTATCTCCCTTTTCCTAATCACATTCTCTTATACCTATTAACCTTTTATTCCCCTTCCTTTAATCCTTTCTGCCTACATTAACGTTTACATTCATGGCAAATTGCACTAAAAGGGAATTACAGGTGCATCTTGGATGCACATTAATTTCCAAAGGCTAAGATTTGTGCATAAAGGAAAAACCAGTGGAATATACAACATTCCCCTAATATTTATATATCTATATATTTACTTTATTTAATTCTAAACCAGGGTGTTCAGTTTGGTACAGTCTTAAATCGAGTCTCGGTCGGTCTTGGCTCACATCTGTAAACGCGGTTTAGTCTCGTCTCGAGTATACGCGAGAGTCTCGTCTTAACGCTTCTAGGTTAAGTCAGCAATATTAATAAACCAGTACATATAAGTTGTATATTTTATGGTTTTTCTTAATTTCACACATCAGTATAATCAAGCAATGCAATTCTCACAGTCCTCGTAACCAAAGGTTATAATAAACCCAAGTAGTAGTATAATAACAATAACAATAATAATTATAATAGCAGTATTCTATTATAATGCTATGCATTCTTTAATTTATATACCAATCTATATATCACTAATAAATAATTACGTCTGTTATTTAAAACATTAAAATAATGCTAATAATCTATTTACCAGTGGGTGACTCACATATTACTCCGTTGTCATTATCAGGTATAAAATAGCCCTGTAAAAGTCACACCCACATCTTGTGTAAATAAAATCACATAATAAAATAAAATAGCAAAAAATAAATTATTAAATAGTCATTGTTTCTCATAAAATAACTATAACCCCTTTCTCCCATGTAAGGTTAAGTAAATATTAATATTCACATAGTAAATAAATACTATATTACCAAGGTAAGCACAAATATATAATAAATATAAATAAATAAATACTATCTAACCTAATACTATTAATGGGGTATACTCCTAGAGTATCTCTTATCTGTTACCTAAAGTACCTTTTTACTGTGATACAATGAAAGTTAAATAATAAGTACCCATACTAAAGTATTAGCTTTGCTCAAAACTTCATTTTAAACAGTTAAAACGTTTCATCGTTTTAGCCGTTCTATTTTATGAAAACAAAATGGGAAATTAAGATTTTTAGAAATCGCCCCTGCCCCCCCTTAGAAGTGGAATTTTTGAAAAACGCTGCAGCTCACTTGTTCTTAATAAGGATTTTAATATCAAGTATCATCTACCTAAAATGAGAGTTTCTTGAGATATTCTATTTTTGGAATAACTTACATATTAAACCTCTCTCCAACCCCCTCAGGATACAAATTTTAAATAAAAGTGATATGATAAAAACCCGGCTCAAGGTCAGTCAGCCATTTTATCGTGATGACGAGACAGAAAACACCGATTTGAATGTGTAGGAAAAAAAAAGTAATACAAATTATCTCCTTCCGTCTCTTAAATGCGGAGTTTTCAAGAACTCGCGGACAAGTTTCCGTTAATTTTGAATGAGTAGCTTGTATAGAGGATTTTATCTCCCTAGCTTGAGGGAATCGTGAAATACTTAATTTCTGCTATAAATTTTGGGCTTTCCTCTCTTAGGATACGTATGTTTTTCGAAGCGACATGATAACGACTCAGTTCAAGGCAGGCAATAACTACTTTCAAAGATTGGGGCCGCGGTGGCTCAGTTGTAGAGCGTTCACCTCTGGTGCTTGGCGTCCCGGGTTCGATTCCAGCCCTCGCCAAGTGAAATTTGTGGTAGACAAACACCGTGTGCGTGGGCTTCCTCGGCGTTCTCCCGTTTCCTCCCACTTTCTTCATTCCACCATTTCATTCATTTCTCATCTTCACCTTTCCTTTAGTCTACGCGGCATAACCGTGTGACGTAAACTCAAAGTTTTCATTTCATTTACATTCAAAAATTCATTTTCAATCGCTTCAGTAGTTTTCCCGTAATGAGACATTCCTTTTTATACATATTATGTGTGTATGTAAATATGAAAATCATAACTTTAGCTCAATATCCTACCATTATGGAATGTGAAAGGCCTCAGTGGTAGTCAGTGGCGTATTTACGATTTTGTTTCGGGAGGGGCTTTGCTAACTTTCGGGGGGGGGGCTTTGCCTGAAAATGTGAAAATTCTGCAAGATATTTCATATACTTTACTATAGTAAGTAAAATTTCGGGGGGGCTTAAGCCCGGAAGCCCCCCTAAATACGCCACTGGTGGCAGTGTTAAGCTCTGTTGCAAGGGGTCTATGGTTCAATCCAGTGACGAGTTTGTGAATAACATCGTGTTAGTACGTACTTGAAAGGGCATAATCATTGGACGTTAAAGTTCATTTCATTATGGCATATAGGCAATGTTAAAAAGTTTTCAACTAGAGAAAATTTTTGGTTTTGGTTGTTTCATATAGCCTCGATCCTGAAACGAACCCTAAACTCCAAAACAACTACTGCTCTAGCTGTGAAACTACATTTTGTTATACTTTTACTTCATACCAATCACAAGGAAAAAACAACGCTATAACTCATTCTATTACACATTTGGTCATATCAGCAACCGACCATTGAGAGTTATTCGATATAATTTAATTAGTGAAAGCAATTTGTAAGGAGAATTCCTTTCAATTTGGAGAAGTTTAGTTCCTAAAAGTAGCTTTATTAAAAAATAAATTAATAATGACGTGATTTCTTTTCTCACACGGGACACAGAACACAATATTGCCCTCTACTGTCTCATAAGGGATTGGCTCTATTGTAATCTGTTATTATTATTTTTAATACGTAACTCTTGTTTCTGTTTTATCTGGAAAATTTTCTAAGTGAAACACTGTTTTCTCTGCGCTTTATAAAATGTGAAGTAGCATACACAGAATTTCTTTAAAGGTTTCTTCTAGCTCTTAAGTTCACATTGTTTCAAATTTCTGTATTTCTATCTGTATTAATATTATGTATTTTAAATGTTTTACTAAAAACAGTGTAGCCAATAATTTTGCACATATTTCATGTTTCTTCTCCCTATAATGTTGTAATAAAGATCCAAAAGCTCAATTTTTGTTCTGAGAAATTTTGTTAAATTTCCCTTTTTCCCCATTCGGGAAAGTTTAAATTTCCCCAATTTTCACACAATAAGAACAACTAATTAAATATCTTTTTAACGAGGTACAGTCTATATCTCTGTTATGCTTATAACCCGTATTATAATCAGTTAAAGTAGATGCTATGTTTGAAGGAAAACTTCTGGCGTTGAAAACTATGCTATCCAACATGGTGGCCATAGTGACCAAAAATCTCGATGAAGGATTTTTCAGGACTTTCTCTGAGATGCAGAATAGAGTATCATGATCATTATAGAAAAGGTTTCAGCTTGTTTTCTTTTGAATGTCTGTGTTTCGCATTGTTATGGTCTAATTGCACTGAACTATATGTCTCTTGTCAGCCTTAAGTGCTTTGTCATGCGCACTTGGCACAATGCTGTAACATGACTAGTTCATTCATTGCACCTTCCGAATGGTAGCAATTTGGAAATTTTACTATCCGGTAAATGATTGTATATATTTTCTAATATATATATATATATGATCATTTACCGAATAGTAAATATATAGATATAGGGGGTAAAACTTAGGAGGGAAGCGGGGAACGTCGTCCCTTCACCTCCAATAATATATATGGCTTCCCCAGTTGCTAAAAAATTACAATAGGCAAAAATAGGCAGGGGCACGGCCTGACGTCATGTTGTACCTACTGTCCCCCTACCTTTACATATCTACTTTTACCTCTCTCTCCCTCTCTCTCTCTCTCTCTCTCTCTCTCTCTCTCTCTCTCTCTCTCTCTCTCTCTCTCTCTCTCTCTATATATATATATATATATATATATATATATATATATATATATATATATATATATATATATATATATATATATATATATATATATACAGAAAACTTTAAAAAATTAAAGGGGCCGCGTGGCTCAGTGGTAGAGCGTTCACCTCTGGTGCTTGGGGTCCCGGGTTCGACCCCAGCCCCCGCCAAGTGAACTTTGTGGTGGACAAACACCGTGTGCGTGGGTTTTCTCGGGGTTCTCCCGTTTCCTCCCACTTTCTTCATTCCACCATTTCATTCATTACTCATTATCACCGTCTCCTTAAGCCTAACCGGCATAACCGTGGGACGTAAAACTCAAAGATTTCATTTCATTTTTTCATTTTCATTTCAACTTTTAAAATATTAATTGATTCAACATTTGTGCTTCTGTGTAATTCTTTAGGAGCTCCTCGGGAGAAACATAATGGTAAGTACCACTTCGTGTGAAATTGAGTTATTACTTGAGTGGATTGGGATTGAACCACAGAACAGTGTGTAGGTAGTGTAATTTCGGAAATATACCAGCAATGACAAGGGAAGCTGGGCTATCTTTACCGATTTATTCAAAAGTTAGAAATATGTGACATATCATTCATTGTGTTTCCAGGAGCCGCTCATATCTTTTGATTTAGATTGATAAAGAATCACTAAACATTTGTTGTGATTGTCTATAGGGGAGGAATACATGGTTTTAAGGTGATGGAACGTACATATGAGTGGCTTTCGTAGCGTCAAAAACAAACAATAAGAAAGACATTCTATATTGCTGTCTCGTTACGACAAAGTTTCTCCTCGTAAAAGAAAAACACTGTGTATTTAGCATTACTCAAAATGGGTTTACAAATGGACCATAAACCAGAATAGACCTCATGTTCTTTTTACAGGCAAATAAAATTCAAAATATATATGAGACTAACGTTGTGACAGTAAATTAAATGATATACAACGGCACATCGAGTCGTGTCATGACTAGATGTAATAAGGGGATGGACAAAGCTACTTAACAACACTTTAATACTTCACGTAAGAAAACAAACGTTAAACAACTCTCAGGTAATTGTTAACAAGCATTTGTGTACCACCCAAACGATGTTACATTATTATTTTCTTTCCTTTTTTTTTAACTTTGCAGCAGCCATAATTATAATGCTTCTACTCTTTTGTTTGTAGTTCCCGTACCATACAAGCAACCAATCAAAACACACCCTTTTCACCCTCTCCCTTAGGGCGTTATAGTTTTCTTCCCATCTTTTGACACCTTTACGGGGGTTTTGATTTCTTGTGTTTTGGGCTCTAGTGCATAATCTCTTGGGTTCATCTTTTAGAATGTAAAAGTATTTATTTCCCGCCTGCAATATCCATTTTGCTGCTGTACTATTTTGGTCACTTTTTTTTCCTTTCATAAAGATGTTTTTAAGTAGTAGATCGTAAGGAAACCCATTTACAGTTCAAAGTAATTACTACCCTTTAAAGTGAGAGAGGATGTATGGCTTGAGAGGATTTTGTCGTCGTAAAAGGACTCTGCGGAAGATATACCATCTTAGAACACTAGGATATACAAACAGATTCACAAATCGAGATAGGGTCAGAAGTAAAGGGAGGGAGGCAATGTGTGTAAAAAGAGCGAAAGGAAGAGAGAGAGAGAGAGAGAGAGAGAGAGAGAGAGAGAGCAAACGCATGCAAATCAATATAATTTATGGACGTTAATATACAACATCCTTAGCTAGGTTTCTTGCATCTACTTAATGCATTCATTTATGTCGCTATAGATCTTTCGGTTTCCACCCTGAGGAAACTACTTTTACTAAAACTAAAACAAGGTTGCCACCTCTTCAAGTTTAGAAAGTACTGTGGACTAACAATGTAACATTTTAGCAGCTGAAATGAAATCTTTAAGTCCCACGGTTTTGCCGGCTAGGCTAAAAGAAACCTGATGATGAGAAATAAATGAAATGGTGGAATGAGCAAAGTGGGAGAACTCCGAGAAAACCCACGAGCACGGTGTTTCTCCACCATAAAGTCCGCACGGCGCGGCAGCTGAGTTGCAAAAGAAAGAAAAAAGTACTTAGAGGATTCGAATTATCTATCTATCTCTACAGAGTGGCCCAAGAGTAGGTATACAGTACCGGACTGATCAGCTCATTGCATTTTTATATAACTTCTTATTGTTATCCATCAGGTAGACTTAGTTTCTTTATTATTTGTTCTTAATGTCTTTTTACTTATATCTTAAGTTCAGAAGAGCCGAAGTAAATAAACCCACAAACTAGAATGTTATACTTGATCAATGCAGGGGTGTATACCTACTTTTGGGTCACCCTGTATATAAAGATGAAAGTGACTATGTTTATCACTTAATAACTCTTGAACCACCCAACGATCTCGATCAAATTTTCAACATAGATGAGGTTCGAGCCTGGGATGCTTTTTATCATTTCACTTTAACGATGCAACGTAGAGAGCGTCGAATTCATAGTTTTTTTTTTGGGGGGGGGGGTTCCTGAGTTGATTGGTCCTTTATGCCCAAAATGAAATACATTCTCCTCGTGCGAAGAACGGGTATTCTGCTAGTTCCTTGCATAATTAAATGATACAAAATGAATATAGTTTTACGTCCCACTAGTATGTTTTGTACGCTACAAGAGGCGGATGAGTAAGGAACGTGAATTATAAATGAAAGACTTTGTGGAAAGAGAATTTAGAAGAAAACGGAAGAACTCCGAGAAAACCCACGGACGCGATGTGGTCCACCACAAACTCACTTGTTCCGGGATCGATCCAGGGACTCCTACCATAAGATGTGAGCACCCCACCACTGAACCATCGTGTCCCCCTATCACAGTAAATAACCACTGGCAAAAATATTAGGGGTCAGGGCTTCCATCAAGCTTAAGAATTTAGAGAGTATTGCCTGCCCGCTCAACATTACCTAACTTTATTATTAAAATAGGGATTCACATCCATAGAATCATGACAGTTAATCTTCGGTGCAAGAATCAAGTTTCTATTTTAAACCGTAAAATAAGAGAAAACAGTGTATACATTGTTTAAGCAACACTGAGTATTTCCATTAATTGACTGTGTTAGCTATACATCAAATAATATGAATGGATACGATGGACAGTAAAAAAAAAAAAAAAAAAAAAAAAAAAAAGTTCGGAATGTTGTAGTTTTGACATTTGTAATGCAAACACAATGAGTCTTGTACAGTGGAGTCCTACGTTGAATAATTATGAATTTGACACGTGAACAGATCATAACTGGCAAGAGTGTATGATGGTCAGTTTCGCAATGTCGCAGTTCGGGCAACGCGCAAACATGCAGTTCATGTAAAAATTGAAGAAAACTGCTTCAGAGATTGTGATTAGTTTATCACAATCGGATTTTTGACTCTCCCAAACGATAAAAAATGCATCTCAGAGGTACCCGTTTGCTACCATAGAAGATATTAAAATTAAAGGACAGGAACTGCGGTGGCTCAGTGGTAAAGCGTTCACCTCTGACGCATGGGCTCCCTAGTTCGATCCCAGCTAACATCAAGTGGACTTTGTGCTGGACGTGAATTTTCTCGCGATTTCTCCGTTCCCTCCTATTTCCTTAATTTCTCATCATTACCGTCTTCTTTAGCCTGCACGGCATAAGCGTTGGACATAAAACTGAGAGATTTCATTCCATTTTCAAAACGAACGGGAAGGTTGAACCTCGAAAGACTTTAAAACAAGACTTTCGTTGGTGTTTCCAGCAATGGTAGGGGCTGTGGAGCAAGTGTGTATGTGTGTATTCCAAGTGTTAAAAAAGTGTCTACTTTGTAGGTGATGAAGTAAATGTGATTTTATATTGTGATAATAAACAGCTAAATCAAAATTCCTTGAACTTTTTTGATTGCCCCTCATATATATAGATATAGATATAGATATAGATATAGATATAAAGAGGTTGTTAATTAACTATACCGACAAACTATAAGAGGTGATTCCGTAATTCCTCACATCAAAATAAGACAAAACGTTCCTATGGACCTGTGAGGAAAAGTGCATAGTTTCAGAGCTATAGTACTCGCGCCGAGTCGTGAAGCTTGGGCTCTAAACCAATCATAGAAATATTTTGCTTGAGCTCCAACACATCGGAAAACTTCGGTACAATTCGTGGAGCTGCTTTGTGGACCGAAGTTTTCCGATGTGTTGGAGCTCAAGCAAAATATTTCTATGATTGGTTTAGAGCCCAAGCTTCACGTCTCGGTGCGAGTACTATAGAGCTGTCCAAAATCACAAAAAAAAAAAAATCAAAAGGCCCTATTTCAAATTCGAGGAATCGTGGAGTGGTGCTCTTCATGAGCGTAAAGGAAGTCACGCATACCCAATCCAAAAATGCATATTTCATTTATGTTCAATGGGTGTGTTTGAGTATTCCCTAAAGGAAGAAATTCCCAGGCATGCCATCAACCGAATTTTGAGATATGATTAGATTTATGATTGATCCAATGTAGGCAAACGATAAGTTTTGACAGCAGTGAACACGGAATCCTTTGACGCGATATCGGAAGTGTTAGCATCGTCAACAGCATGGTCTCTCGTACTCGAGAAAAAGCATGCTGCGATGTTTTCTTTCACGCTTATAAGTAAAGAAAACGTGAAATATACCGTGAGGAAATACATCGCATCGCACGTTATTCCGAACACGAAAAAACATGAAGCTGCCAGTTCCTAACACTTCTGTCTTCCCTCCGAAGCACTGGATGTAGATTGTTGTCAAGTCTTTCCTCCTACCTACTTTGTACTCTCCTTGAAATCAGAGTATATCTGAAAACTCTATTGAGAGCATAGTTGAAAATTATACTCCCTACAGAATACCCTGCAAACCCATTGAAAATTGAAGTAATATGCATTTTTGGATTGTGTGTGCGTGACTTCCTTTACGTTGATAAGGATAACCATCTACAGTTTCTGAAATTCGAAATAGGGCCTGTTGAAATTTAGCTTTTTCGCAATATTGGACAGCCCTAGCTCTAAAACTATGCAGTTTTGCAATAGGTCCATATGAACTTTTTCTCTTATTTTGATGTGAGGAATCACCTCTTTCAGTTTGTCTGTATAGTTCATTAACATTATTTTCATGTGGTATCTGCAAAACTGCATCCGGATAAGCTTATCATTTGATGCAAGTAAATACCACAGTAAAGAAAAGGAAATATATATATATCATCATCATCATCATATGTATTCTGCCTTTATTGGCAGGTCACTTGCCGCAGCTGAGAAGCTTCCATGCTCCACGGTCCTCCGCTAACCTCTTCGTATTCGCGTATGATCTTTCTGTTTTAATATCATCCATTAATTGTAGTCTCCTTCGCCCCCTCCAAGAATTACAAAAATATATACCGTACCTATGTTTGATGTTATCTAATGTTTCACATATAACCTGATAGTGTTTCAAGTAATAAAACTGAGCTACAAGTCAAGAAAATATTAATACTAGTATTTCTATTCCAACAACAAGGACCAGATTTAATATTTCATTGGATTTATACCTTTGATGACTCATACTTTCCAAGAAATTCTTTTAATGCCTAGGGTATACCGTCTAACGCATGGAGGCAAAATTTTAAACTTCAGATTTTTATAAGATTCTCCTGAGTTCTTCCTATTCGTAAAATAAAGGTAGTTCAGTGAAGGGTTTACAATCAAAATTTTCGTGATTTTCACGAAAACTACCCGATTTTACAACATATGTCACAGATCAATGTTTCATTAATAATCATATGAAATTATATAAATCATTTCTTCTAGGAAAATTCAACACAATTAGGTTGGAGCTTGGTTCTTTCTGGATGGTTTTCACAAAAAAACAATTTCAGTGATTTTATTCATATTTCATAACTAAGAGGTTCATTAATAACTTGACAATATGGCGTAACTAGAGTACGAAATCCCGATAATTCTGATTAAAAATTTACTCTGTGTGTGTGTGTGTGAATAAAATGATACTACTGTCAGAAGCTTGTAAATTAATCACACTAATTCATACATAGGGCTTATTTCGTTTCTTACATGACGTACAGAGTATAAGCGTCAAAAGTGTAATTTTGCAGGAGAGGCATTTAAAGAATTATCAAACAATACAAGAATGCCGTTTACGCCACTTGAACATTTCTTACATTAGAAAGTCTATAAGAGATAGAATTACGCCAGTTAGAATTCCCCAGTTGAAAGATTTAATTTTAAAAAATGGCTCTTACATCTCTACGTCATGAAAGCGACGATTTGACATGTAGACATAACTGAGTGAACCATTGCTTAACGGTGTCGTATATCTTACATAATTTATCGATTATGAGTGCTCAAAAATATGAACTCTAAACTCTCCATGCTGAACCATTCCGGTGTTAAGAGGTTTCTTTTTTGATCTGTGCCTACTTCCACCCCCCTGTTATGATTTCGCATTCATAGATCAACACATTTCTCCTGAAAATCTTTACAAGAAATATTCTTTCTTCTGATAAGTTTTTACAATTTTCTAAGTTCCGACAATTTTCTCAAAAAAAAAAAAAAAAAAAAAAAAAAAACTCAGGCGAGTTTTTTTTTTAATATTTCTTTAATAACCCTACAAAACAGGTTAAAGTAATTTCTTATGAATAAATCCAAAACTAGTAGTATACTGTTGGGGTGAGTTTATTTTGGGGTAATTTTGCAGAAAAACGACCCAAGCTATTTTGTTCATATTCCATTAGTAATCCTATAATGTTGCGTAAATCCCTTTTCACGAATATATCAACAATGAATAGTTCAATTAATTTTTTATTTACTTACATTTTTCAGAAATAGGACCTATATCTTTTAGTTGATAGCTCATAAATAAATTTCTCATTAATAATCCTAATACTATTCATGGCTTTGGATTAATTGTTTTAACGAAACAGTTACAAATTATAATTTAAAATAAAGTAAAGTTTTAAGCTTTGGTCAGTGTCTCTTTTGTTAAAATAATAATCCTAATATATGACGTAAGCCATTTCTCATGAAAAAGTCTACAAAGGGCAAATTAGTTTACTTTTAGGGCTGAGTTTTGTTCGAACAAAATTTTCCGAACTGATACTTTTGTTCATATTTCATAAATAAATGTTTCAGTAATAACTACACCTTTTATTTCGTTCGCTTTAATTATTGTCTAGTATTATGTGTGTTTTGTCTAATTCGTGTTGAATGTTTCTGATAATGAAAACAGAAACTAATGCGTTCATTGTCGATGGTTGTTATTGCAAGCTTCTGCTTAGCCTGATAATGCTTAGCACTCGTGCCTCCAGTACTATAGTCTTGGGTTCAATTCCCGGTGCGATATTTAGAGATTTTCTGGTGTTGATTCGGTAGTGTGTAGGAACTGGAGAGCTGCCTTAGTTAAGATGTACCGATCAAATAAGCCAGAAATAATTGTAATGTAACATAAAGGTAACATAAAGGACCAAAAATAGAGCAAAAAGCGCCAATTATTTTGATCTCCGAAGGTAACTGGAATTGGGCATATATAACTAACACAATTCAGAAGCGCCTGTTTTGTGCGCGGATAAAATGTTTAATGAATATGATACCAGAAATTTGAATACTTCACAAATTGTCTCTTATCTCCCTTCCCCGCTTTAGAAGCGGAATTTTTGAAAACGTGAATCAGTGTTCAATCGTTTCTAATGAATATTTTACATTCTAAATTTCACAGTTTCAACTTCAGCAAATCCAAAAATTTGGTATTGTGTGAATATACAATTGGAAAATGGGATATTATATAATATTCTATTTTTATATAAACTGGCCTCTCCCCGCTTTAAAAATGGAGTAATCTAAAATGTAAGAAACCTTTTCCCTCGTTTTATTATCTTCCTCAATCTTAGGCCTATTTTTTCAAAATTATTTTGCATATTGAAGTTCATAGGTCCAACACATTGTGTCTTTTCTAATAAAGAGTCGGAAATTTTAGTATTATACTTATTTTAGTATTTTAGCATTTAGTATTAGTATTATTGAAAGTTGTTCCTTTTAATCGTTTAGGAGAGGTAATTAAGATTTCATTTACCGAATTTCAGATCTCAACTTCAAGCTAACATTTGAAAGAGCATTTTCTGAATAAAGACACAGAGACTCGAATGTTGTAGAAATTATTCTGTTTTGGAGCAGAGTTTTAGAAAACCTTAAAACAAGTGCACGCTTGTTTTTGGATAAGAGTTTATATATACCGGATTTCATGTTTCTAAATTAAGCAAATCTTCTATCTTTGAAAAAATAGGCCTAAGATTGAGGAAGATAATAAAACGAGGGAAAAGGTTTCTTAGATTTTAGATTAATCCATTTTTAAAGCGGGGAGAGGCCAGTTTATATAAAAATAGAATATTATATAATATCCTATTTTCCAATTGTATATTCACACAATACCAAATTTTTGGATTTGCTGAAGTTGAAACTGTGAAATTTAGAATGTAAAATATTCATTAGAAACGATTGAACACTGATTCACGTTTTCAAAAGTTCAGCTTCTATCTCCGGGAGGGGAGATAAAACAATTTGTGAAGTATTTGAATTTCTGGTATCATATTCATTAAACATTTTATCCGCGCAGAAAACAGGCTTTTCTGAATTCTGCTAGTTACATATGTCAGACTCCAGTTACCTTCGGAGATCAAAATAATTGGCGCTTTTTGCTCTATTTTTGGTCCGCGATCTTACCTGAACGTGGAATCTGAAATTTGAGTATTGCAATAATTACTATTCTTTCTTTCTAGGAGCATATATTCAGTGCCTGTTTATTTTACTTATATATATTTAAAGGATATTATATGTCGAATAGACTTCCCCTAACTTCACAGACTCGTGAAATCAGTGTTGCCAATTTGGGGGAAAAGTCGCTAAATCTAGGGGATTCGCATTCTACGATAGCGACAAAAAATAATTTTTCCGATTAGCGACTTTTTTGGTGATTTTGGAATGACGATTTGGCGAGTTATTTACAAATCTAGCGACTTTTGTACTGCGAACAACTTATCATAAAATAAATACTATTAGCTCAAATCAGTTCAGATATATGTTTCTTTTACTTTTGCTTATTTGAATCAGTGCAGATGTTGAGAGCTGGGAGAGTACATAACATTTATCTCTATATTCCCGCTTTGATTGCTGTTATCTCTTACTTCTCACGGGGACCAACTCCAGGTTCTAATGTTCTTTAGTTTACAGAGCTTCCGTTTAGAAGCACAAATATTTCATTAACGATAGAAAACAGATTATCTGTAGAAACGTGAGTAGAAGTGAAGTAAGATTTTTCCTAGACTTTAAATTTTGTTCGTTTTTCTAAACTTATTTTTGATTTCGTTGAAGCAAAATTGATCATAAAGTTAAAAAAAAATAAGTGAAATTATTGTTAGTTATATATGAGCAGGGTCGGATCTAGGATTTTCTGAGGGGAGTGCACCAGTAACTACCAGTACATTTGCATGCAGTTGGAATTTTTTAAACGCCTTTAGGCATCTGTAGTGTGAGTGAGGAAATGGCCTGGAAATGCTAAGTGTCTCTTCTCGGTAAATCCTTTTCTTTCAACTTTTAGAAAATTGACTTAAACTATTGATTTTGCAAAACTTCCCTTTGTTTTAAGCCCAAACGGAAACATGACAGCAGAAAATTTTGGAAGGTATTGCTATTTTCGCTGCTACCTTCTCACTTTAGGTAGTGTATATTTACAACGAATGGGATGCACGTGCACCTTTGCACCCCCCTAAATCCGGCCCTGTATATGAGTCTTTCATATACGTTATTTTAGCGTATATAGTACTATGGCTCGAATTGATCACGTGTTTTATATGTACACACACATACACAAATATATATAAGAGGCAAAACTCCACGAAAATATTTTTAGCGACTTTTCACCAACATTGGAGTCATTTCATCTCCTATTTAGCGACTTTTTGTATCAACTTGTTGGCAACACTGCGAGAAGTACTTGGATAGATATTAGAATTTGAACTCCTCTTTACTTCCTTCATTTGTTGGCTCTTGCTTTCGTGGCAAAGAGAGTATTAGGGGGGACCGATCCAACCATAATATAGTTCATCACCATATTATAGTTCATTTGCAAGCCTACCTTCAAAATTTTAGGGGGGGCAGTGAAAATTTAGGGGGGCCCGACCCCCCTGGAAGCGGGCCTGGGCCTAGACCCCCGTGGATACAGGCCTTAGAGTGTCCAACTTCTTTCTTGTGTTGAGCTAAAGTAAAGAGATAGATAGAAAATAATAATTAGGTATACTTACTAAGAATAAGGGATATTGAGTTATTACGTCTTTATCACTCAGAAATATTCATTTGTATGTATATTATCAGTAAGAGTGTAAAAAGAATACAACGATGAATATTCTCGAATTGTAAAGATTAATAGAATACATTTAGATGACGCACAAAGAACCCTTGTACAAAATATGATCTATGTAATTCATTTTGATTAGAAACAAACAAACTACATAACATGTTTCTATTAAATATTTAGTTAAACACTAAACAATACATTAAATAAATTAAACTAATTGCAACTTGTCGCTTTTAGCTGCAAACAGGAAGAATACAGAGTGACATCATAAATCCTAATGACCAAAAGTAAAATTAATTCATGTTGAAGTTGATTACATCTTTATTCAATCATCATGTTGAAGTAGTAGTATTTATTAACATCAGGTATGTAATTTGTTTGTTAATAAAAAGTATTTAGTTGGCACAATTTCTTTTTGGTGGAGTTGCAAACTATATGCTGTATAAGTGTCGTCAGATGTATTATTATAGAATGGCTTTGTCCGTCCGATTGTCGACAGATTTCAGGGCACAAACGGTAAGATATATCGAGATTATTTTTTAGAACCGATTAAGCGTCCGAAGAATAGGTTCCATCACCTCCGTTAATCCTCTACTCAAACCGGAAGTGGTTCAAACTAGTCATTTCCGTTTTCTTCAACATAAAACGAAAACGGTAGCAGATAGCAAGAAGTAGTTCTTTTTGCAAACAATTCAGCGTTTGAAGACATATCATGACTATTAACAACACTCTACCAAAACTGGAACTGGAAGTAGTTCAAATTTACTTCACTTCGTGTTTCAATACGGATTTTCGTAAAGAAAAAAACGATTTTAAAAAATCATCAAGAAGTAAGTACTTCACTTCGTGTTTCAATACCGATTTCCGTAAAGAAAAAAAGATTTTAAAAAATCGTCAAGAAGTAAGTACTTCACTTCGTGTTTCAATACCGATTTCCGTAAAGAAAAAAAACGATTTTAAGAAATCATCAAGAAGTAAGTACTTCACTTCGTGTTTCAATACCGATTTCCGTAAAGAAAAAAACGATTTTAAAAATCATCAAGAAGTAAGTACTTCACTTCGTGTTTCAATACCGATTTCCGTAAAGAAAAAAAGATTTTAAGAAATCATCAAGAAGTAAGTGTCTTTTTGCAATCGATTTAACATCACAAGAATGGGTTATATATTCTCGGTTGAAGCTTTATCCAAACTGGAAGTAATTAAAATTTGTCGTTTCTAATTTCAACGTTTAACTCCATAGAATGAAAACTGTAGAGAAGCGAGAAGTGTTAGATCGTATGTTTACAAACAATTTAACGTCTCAAGACAACATAGCAGGACTATCGACAACATAGGCGCCAACTTGAAGAAAATATTGGGGGGGGGGGAAACAATGGACATCATCATATTCAGCCGTTTTCTATCAACTGTTTGACGAAGCCCCTCTTCTTCCCCCTCCCCCCACTTCACGATCCGCTACTCCGCTTCAACCGCTCCGCTGCGAAATTCACTACCTAAGTCAAATTTGCCTAAACCCAAAAAACAAATTCAAGTTCAAAATTTGGACATCACTGCAATTTTACGCACTATATTGATCTTCACTTGTCATATCAGTGATGCTAGAGTGTTGGTTGAAGCTTCAGTGCTCTATTAAACACAGTTTTGAAAACGGCTTTTTCTATTCAATAAGAAGGCTGTTCCTAATATTTAATTAAAGGCACGACGATGCTTATGACAGAGATTCTTGCTCCTCTTTGTTAATTCTTCCTCAGGGGCGAGAACCCCACCTTTAAATATTAGGGGGGGGGGCAAAAGTGTCCTGACCAGTCGGCGCCTATGATCGACAACACTCTACGAAAACAGGAAGTGGTCCAAATTTACTATTACCTCCTGTTTCAATACTGGTTTCAACGTTTATCACCATAGAACAAACGCGGTAAGAGATAGCTAGAATCAGCTTTTAAAAAAAAAAATAAATAAAACAGCCTCTCAAGACAACATATCATGACTATCTACCACCCTCTGCCGAAAGCCGATATGGTTTAAATTTACTATTACTTCCTGTTTCAATACCGATTTCCTTAGAGGGGCCGCGGTGGCTCAGTGGTAGAGCGTTCGCCTCTGGTACTTGGGGTCCCGGGGTCGATCCCAGCCTCCGCCAAGTGAACTTTGTGGTGGACAAACACCGTGTGCGTGGGTTTTCTCGGGGTTCTCCCACTTTCTTCATTTCATTCATTTTTCATCTTCACCGTCTCCTTTAGCCTAACCGGCATAACCGTGGGACGTAAAACTCACAGATTTTTGATTTACTTAGAGCGAAAACGATAAAAGATATCAAGAAGCGGCTTTTTGCAATCAATTTAGTGTCCCAAGAATAGGTTCGATCTTACCCGTTAAAGTTCTGTTCAAACCGGAAGTGGTTGAAATTAACGATTTTTAGTTTCAACCTTTATCGCCATGGAACCAAAAACAGCAAGGAATATCGAGTAATGGCTTTTTGATATAGGTTTAGCGCTCGAAGAACAGGTCATATATTTGATCTTATTACTCTATTGCAAGTAGCACTCATAGATGCACTACTTCGAGTATGGAATTCGTAGAGTATGGACAACCTTGGTTTCACACTGTGAAACGATACTCACTTGTTATCGGTATCTTTGTTTTCGAAAACAATCAAATGTGTTCCTTGACTAGCAGTTAGTAAGAACTGAAACAAAGATCAATGCCATACATCTCCATATTTCAAACTTTGCGTGATAAATACTACTTTATTTTCACGTGTTGGTAAAAATTTCATCTAGTAAGGTTACTCAGTTGAGTGTAATACGTACAAGGCCATTTCTCATAATTGGTTAGAACATTATTTAAAATAATGCATTAAAATTAGCTTATATGATCTTAGATTAAGATTATACTATATAAGAATAGATAAAAATAATTGTTATTGCATGATAAACCACAATTTATCCTTTTTAAGAAAAAAACGAAAGAAGTATTATTAAAAAAAGGAAGCAACCTACGTTAATTTAGTGGGAATTAGCCAAGGATGGCAACAAACTATATAGACACATTTCCTTTTTTATTGTTATTATTATTATTATAAAACCCTCTCATCTGACGTAGTTTTTAGCTTCTTTGGGTTAGCAGTAAGGCGTGCACCCAACCAATGCTCCAGAGCACGTGAAAGATTCAAACCCGAGTTATAAATCACTCCAACCAACACATTACATTACCATATAACAAGCACGGGGAGGAATACATGGTTTTTTGAGAGGGTTTGCTTTTTTTTTTTTTTTTTTTTTTTTGTGAATAGTTTGAACCACGCATATAAGAGAATCTTTACTAGTAAGTTTTTAAGATAGGACGAAATGGGGAAAAAATATGTGAGAGGGAGTGGAAGGAGATCAGTTGGTTGGATGGCAAAAGAGGGGGTTAAGTCTGGATTGTATGTGGGGGAAGGGGGGACATAAGAAGGGGAGGAATCGGAAATCAGAATCATCACCTTCTTCGGGATTAAGTGCCTGACAACAGCACCCAGGTGTATCCATCCAACCTTCCATGCAACTAAGGACGAAACATGGCTTTCTTAATGAACCATCGAGCTTTAGTGTTGTCAAAGAAAACCCATTCAAGCAAAGACAACGTTATTTAGGATAGCAATAGAGGGAGAAAAAAGAGGAAAAATGTAAGGCATGAACAGAAAATAAATGGAATAGAGAAGAAGCATAATTGCCAGTAATAAGAGATAAGAAAATATTTTAGGTATTTCAAATGTGAAAAATAGATTACGACAAATATCAATTACCGATACAGGAAAAATATTCTAGAACCTAAAAATAAGTCAAGGAGTATTAATGTATATGAACTCTCAGCTACGAAGACATCTATTTTTAATATTTGACAGAAATTTGACGTTCCAAGAAGAATTCGAGTTACTTCACTATAGAAATAGTATTATAATATTACAAGTATATGCTGTAAATATGATGTTATAACATAATTGTAAAATTTTAATGAAACGAAATTCGTAAAATTTAAAAGAAATGATTTTTCCTTCAATTTTATATTCCATGATTATGCATAATAATAATAATAATAATAATAATAATAATAATAATAATAATAATAATAATAATAATAATAATAATAATAATAATAATAATAATAATTTACGTGCTGAGCGTTCACTTCTGCTGCATGGGGTTCTTGGTTCGATCCCAGCTCGCTGAAAGTGAGATTTGTGGTGGACAAACACCGTGTGCGTGGGTTTTCTCGGGGTTTCCCGTTTTCTCCCGCTTTATTCATTCCACTATTTCATTCATTTCTCATCATCACCGTCTCCTTTAACCTAGCCGGCATAATCGTGGGACATAAAACTTAAAGATTGCATTTCATTAAGTTATATTATAAATTCTAAAGTAAAGTCACAATCTAAGATATACGTACTATTATTATAGCTTGTTAAGAGCCTAGAGATTAAAATATATTTCCAAAATTATCTGGGTACAATAAAATTTTATCCCTTGTCCTAAAATCCATTTTTTTAAAATATAGTCTGAGTTACATCGGTTGTCAAGTATCTTGTCTACAAATGGAGAGTCAATCTGCCAGCCAGAGGTTCCAATTTAGAATATATTTTCCAGTATTCAGATGTTGTTAGAGTAGTTCACAAGTAGAGTAGAGTAGTCTTTGGTACACTTTTTCAAATTATCGGCGCATATTCTGGTTTTGATCTTGTCAGTAATTTATATAAAAGTGCCTAAGTGTCTGACTGTCAAAAAGCAGGCCATTGATTAAACAGATACCCAATTATTAACCTTTGTTCATACCATATATTCTGCATATGATTGGTAAAGCGTCAAATGATACCGCTAAATTCTTAGTTGTGTCAACTTTTTGTATTGTAGTATCTTGTATTTCGTGTTGACTCGCATAGGATTGGGAATTGTTACTGGGGACCTATATTTAATTTTTAAACAATTGCTGTTCATACTATTATTTTTAGACAATATAATTATGCTGCTTAAATCTTCTTGTAACCTAATATTATACTCTAAAAACCTTAATAGCATCACCATCAACTAAATTGGAATGATTTAAAACTATAGTCAAGTCACTCAAAAAATTATAAAAATTATGAACCCAGAGAAGAACCTTGAGTAACTCCATTTCTAATAGTGGATAAATCTGACAAGACATTTCCAATTTTAACTTCGTATGTTCTGTCTGTCAAATTGATTTCAAAAATTTTTTGATATAACACTTATGTTACAATGAATGTTTCACACTTTCAGTAAGAGTAATCTACGATTAACTGAATCAAAGGCTTTACTCATGTCAATGTGTATAACAGTAGTTTGTGATCTATTTTTCATTGCATA
Source organism: Thermobia domestica (assembly GCF_964235325.1). Classification (NCBI taxonomy): domain Eukaryota; kingdom Metazoa; phylum Arthropoda; class Insecta; order Zygentoma; family Lepismatidae; genus Thermobia; species Thermobia domestica. The sequence goes on from NC_137463.1 coordinate 60,291,303, forward strand.
ATAGGTAAAATCTGATATTACACAGAGGTTGGTTACAATTGATTTCCAGGTGTGCTGTGATTTTTGAAATATTATTTTTTACGTTAAAAAACAACTGTTTGTGAATGATAGTTTGAAAAATTTATCCACAATGTTATCGGCCTGTAATTGCTCGGATCTAATTTGTGGTTGTTATTCTAAACTGGTGCCACATGTATATCTTTCCATCTAGATAGAAATAACTCGGTTCTTAATAACTAGAGCAACCACATTATGCTTTATTTTTTGTTTAATTATGCTTTATATTTTTCAAATTATGCTTGTTTATGCTTTATTGTTAATTTCAACCATTGTTTTACGTTAAGCATGCATAATGTATAATATTTATTATACATTAAATATTCTAAATATCTTGATTGATTTATTAATATTTTATGCAACTAGTTTCTTTCATATTTAATGAACTTTCCAGTTAATGCAATGTAAAGAGACAGGCTTTACTCGAGTCAATCTTTTCTATCACTTGTGTGCGCCTTAGAGGTGCATATATACAGAAAGGGAAAGTAAAAGATGCCACCATTCTCCACATCAAAGAATTACACCAAAACGTTTACAGGTTCTCAATGATTTTGCATTGTGAATATTGGTTCTAACTACGTTATTTGGTCTAAAATACGTTAAACTTGCAGTTAAGCAGAATTTTCCAAGAACTGTGCTATATATTTTAAATTATGCTTTATTTTCTAAAATTATGCTCTTTAAATTAGTTTCTTCTGGACCCTTAGACAATCACAACCATGTCCAAAGTATCAATCATATATGTAAATTGCTGTTATGCTTTTTATGCTTTTGGGTTGCCCTATTAATAACGAATTGCATATTTTTTTTATAAATCTGGAGCTATTGAGAAAGGCTGAAATATCCAAGCTGGAAGCATTTGAAATGTGGTGTTGGCGAAGAATGCTGCGCAAATCATGAACCGAAAGGAAAAGGAATGAAGACGTACTAAAGGAAGCTAATGAAGAACGGAATATCATGAAGATAATAGGAAAAACAAGAAACAACATACTCGACCATTTTATTCGGCACTCCGATTGGATTACAGTGTTGATAGAGGAAAAGGCAGAAGGAAAACCAGGAAGAGGAAGACCAAGGATAGAATAGTTAGGTGCAGTTACGAAGAAGAGACCTTACCAAAGTACAAAACAGCTCTCCGAACGGAGAGAGAAGTTTTAAAATTTCCATGTTGCCCACCAACCTATGGTTGAGGTGAACAAGAAAAAGAAGGTTTCTTTCATGCATGCTTTAATGATATAATTAGGAAAGCTGTGAGGTTTTGAAGATGCTGATGGCCTAAGTTAGCTTATTACTTCAGCAACATCATTTTCATGTATTATTGTAATTGCTATATTGTTGCTATTCAAATTACTTATTACAGTACAATCTGTATTAACTGTATTAACTGTGTTAACTTACTGTATTAACTCCTATATTTAAATTATTATGAAATATATGTGTAAAAACTTCATCAATTTGTGTATACTCTAAAGTTAAATAAGATTCCATGACCTGAATGCCATATTTTGCTCTGAAATTCACCATTATGATGGATGGAGCACATGGTTTATGAATTAAAGTAAACATAAAGTACGTAGTATTTGAGGACAATTTTAGAAGCTATTTAACTTGATTTTAACTTCTGAGTTATCGACATTTTTTCTTCTCTAGATCATTTCTTTTTAGTCATCCGTGTTTCACTTCTTAGAGCTTAGTACTCTAGCTTCTAGCTCATAATTAAACTTACGTTTTTCAATATATCCATCAGAGCGTACGTTTTTCAATATATTTGTCAGAGCGCACTTCCACATTTTCGTTATACTGTAGCTGTGCAATGATTTAACAATAATCTTCCAGACACAACCTTGAATACCATTTGATAGAAATAATCAGTATCGGATTTAGAAAAATATTTGGGATGGTTTTTTTCTGAATAATGTTTGGTTTTTCTAAAAATTTCGAACTTTTATTTAAGAGGAGCTTAAGTTTATGACTACAGGCATAACAAATATTTCGTTTCGTTTCTATATTCAGCAATAATCTTCCAGATACAACCTTGAAGACCATTTTATACTGATAATCAGTGGCGGATTTAGAAAAGTATTTTCGGCGGGGCTTTTCTTATTAATGCTTAGTTTTTCTAAAAATTCCTAATTTTTTTATTTGAGGACAGCTTGAATTTATGAGTAAAGGCAAAACAAATATTTAATTTGTTTTAGAAATTCCCTAATTTCGGGGTAAAGGCTTCAATCCGGAAGACATCCCCACCCTAACCCTCTTCGCAAATCCATCACTGCTGGTAATTAATAATAACAAATTTTTAAAAACGATTAGAAAGTAAGTCGGCCAGGACTCACAGTACACGCACTATCTCTACATTCACAGATGGAATTTAAAAAAAAACTTTTGTCAAAATGGTCGAATGCAGGGTTGAATCCCGGACTTCACGATAGAAGCGCGAAAGCTAACCACTCACTCATGTTTGTTGTGCAGTTGTGCTTAACTTAAATGTATTCTCTCTCTCTCTCTTTCTCTATGGCCACAAAAGCTCTCCATTGATTTCTGTCCTTATCCAATTCAATCCAGTTTCTACTCTGTATTCCTATTTCTGCTAGATCCATCTTAATATTGTCCTCCCATCTGGGCCTAGATTTTCCTAATGGACGTTTCCCGATTGGATTTCCAGTTAAAACTTTGAAAGCGTTCCTACTTTCTTTCATTCTGGCTACATCACCTGCTTATCTGAGCCCCCTAGACCTGATGACTCTAACGATGTTTGGTAAGCCGTATAAATCATGTAGTTCCTCCTTATGAAGTTTCTGCCATTCCCCATTCCCCTTCCTCTTGGGTCCAAATATTCGTCTCAGAATTTTATTCTCAAATAATTTCAGTCTGCGTTCTTCCCTCAGCGTAAGCGACCATGTTTCACAACCATAAAGCATAACAGGCATGATTATCATTTTATATATTTTAAGCTTTAAATTCCTTGACAGAATTCGCGACGACAAAATATTTTGTACTGAATAATAACAAGAATTTCCTGATTTTAGTTGACATTTAATTTCTTTGTGTTTATGATTTTGGTCTGGTAATACTGATACAAGATATTTGAAAGTATACACTGTGTCGAAAGTATTAATTGACATTTTAACGCATTCATAATTTGCCGTAACTTCCTTGTGAACTTCCTTCTATTTAGATTTCTCTGCATTTACTCATGTTCCTACAAGCGTTTAATAAGGCTTCTGCATTTGTTTCGATTGTTCTCATATCAGATTTACATCATCAGCATACACCATAACCTGTTGAATACCATTCTACTCTAGGCCCTGGTTCCTATCTTTGATTTTTCTTATAGCGTACTCCGGAACAAAGCTGAATAATAACGGCGATAACGAATATCCTTGTTTCAGGCCAATCTCGAAGTGGAAGCTCGCATTTTTCTACTCGAACTTTACTCTGGAATTTATTTAAACACTTAATAAATCTAGCTTTTTCCGTATTCCAAATTCTGTAAGAATGTTGTACAATGTTTCCCTCCTTACCGAGTTGTAGCTCAATAAACAGTTGATGTACTGAGTAATTTATGCCCATTTCTTTTCGAGTATTTGTCGAATGGTAAATATCTGGTCGATTTCGACTAAATTCACACTGATAATCTCCAATAATTTCATCTGCGTATGGGGTCACTCTTATTAATAGAATGTTAAGAGAAATGCCTCGATAATTATTACAATCAATTTTGTCGTCTTTCTTGTGAATTGGATCAGTGATTGATTATTCCACTCCTTTTAAATGTATTCCATAGTTTTTCTTTGTAAAAAAAAAGTATCGTAACTATATGTTGAATTTTCTTGTTAAAAATTTAGAAACCTTCAGCATTGGGTAAACCGTGATGGTGGTTATATATTCTACAGCCTAGGAAACCATACGCTCAAATAAACTGTCTATTACGTATATGATCCATGAACAGAAAATTCGATAGTTTCCCGATTCTGAACAAGTTTAACTAGCAGTCAGTGCATTACAGAATTTGGGAGCTTTACCGATTTTGCAGATCCGAAGCACCTAATAGGTGGTAACAGATTATTACGTATATGATCAATCAGTAAAAAATTTGTTCGAAATATTCATACAATGTATATGAAAATTAAACTTAACTGAAAAATTTCAAGAATGTACAGAACCACCCGAAACGAAGCTCTTGATGTGCAGATTTATCTCATGTTTTTCTTTACTTTGTTTTAAAAAGAGGGTGTGTGATATTTTGAAGTAAAAATACTACATACAATTTTGCTAGTTATTTGTGTATCATTTTGTAAAGTACTTATTGTATATAAGATATTAAAATATTATTACATATATTGGTTAATCCTTTAGAATTCATAATGTAAATATGTTAAGAATTTAAAAAAATCTATTTCAAATTCATGGTTTATTTTCGAGGTTTCATATTATTATCTGCATCAGCCACTATTTAAATGAGTTCTTTTTGTTGTAGAGAAGCGAAACAAAATCTGCTTTATCAGTTTAAAGCAAAATTTTCAAAAAAGCCCAAAATTCCCCAAGCAAAAAAGCGAAGCAGAAAAAACCGAGTTTTTTTAAAAAAAGCCGGTTTTTTTCCGAGCCCTTGCATCTCTAATATATATATATATTTGTAATAACTAAATTACCAGTTTTCTCAAATTTTACAATTTTATTAATAAATGCTTTTAACTGTTTGATAATCCAAGGAGCTTTATATTTCCTATTTTACACAATAGACTTTTTCGGTACATTTGTTTTCAGTCTATTTCTCAAACATCCATGAAATAATACCGTACTGCTACTGTATTTACATTAATTTCCTGAAAAACCTATCGATTTTCATCTCATTTTTATGTTCTCGTATTTTTGGTACAAGTTAGTATTGACATAATCACATACTTTACCTTGAGCTTAAGTATTATCTACATTGAAGAAATTTAACTTTTTGTTGACCAACTATTCAAATATGAAAGGTGAGTGAAATCTGTCTAACTAATGGGTTAACATTAAACTATGTAATATTAATTAGAACAAGATCTAGTGTATTAAATAGCAACTGAGAGGCATATGTTTATATATATATATATATATATATATATATATATATATATATATATATATATATATATATATATATATATATATATATATATATATACTGCTTTAAGCTGAATATAGACGTTAACTTTAATAAGTTCACTTTGTTTATCATCTAACCTTCCAACCAAAGAATTTATAAAGTTGTGTGATTGGCTGAATAAGTTACTAATTGAGAAAATGTAGAAAGTGTGGGAGATTATTCGGTATATTAAATCACAATAATCACATCTGGGCTCGAAAACGGTACTTGTAATACGTCATACAGTAATCTTTTATTTATCAACATAATACAACCTCAATTTGTACTTTTATTGAATTTTTGTCAGTTGAACGTTTCTATCTTTATGTGGAGTGTAACGTTACAATTATTGCTCAGTAAGTTGTTTAAAATGAATGTTGCCTTGTTTAAACCAACTTTGAGACAGGCATAAAATCATAATCACTGAAATTAAATTCGTAAATAAAATCTATTTCTTTACTGTTTAAATCATTATTGTTTTGATAGAACAATATAATTGACTCGCTTAATTGATTGCTCATTATACAGTAAAACCTGTCTTCAACGGATCCTTTATTAAACGGAAAACTGTCTTAAACGGAAATACTTCACGGTCCCATGAATTTTGGAGAACAAAACGTGTAAAAAGTCCCTTCATTAAGCGGAAACTGTGTTACGCGGACAACGGAAAGAAAAATAAACATTTAACGGAAAATTCTGAGTTCCGGACTACAGCGTTTAGAAGATGTTTAGACATTTTGTGAGACATATACATTATACTGTCTGCGATAAAATGTTCGTTCTTTTGTTAAATATTTCTGGACAGTGTAGACTTTCCCCAACCACTACTCATATTAACCCCCACAAATTGTCCTTAATACCCGTAACTTAATCAAGAATCATACGGAATGTCGGAAAGAAGAAAACGAGATAGAGGAAGAAGAGGAATACCATACCAAGTTCGAAGAAGAGTGTAGAATAAATATATATCAAGATGCTCTCAGAAGTTTAAAGGAACTACAAAAATTTCCCTTACGAAAAAGTGATTCTGATTCACTTCGTATAATTTCTCAGGCTAAAGTGTATGCGGAAAGTCAAGCAGCCAAGCAGCAATGTACACAGAAAATTCTGCTTGGCTATTAGAAAAATAAAGAAAACGTGTGCATAGTATATTTTGTATTCATTTTAATTTTTTTGTGTATTTATTCGTAGAAGAAAGAAGCACTGTAATTGAACAATGTACGTACAGGAATATATTTTCTCAGTATGCCCCTTTAAAAGCATTTTTTTTTTTAAAAAAAAAAAAAAGGAAATGTCTACCTCCACTAAGCGGAAACCTGACTTTAACGGAAATTTTTGCAAGTCCCGTTCGATTCCGCTAAAAACAGGTTTCACTGTATTTCTATTTAGTTATAATAATAATAATAATAATAATAATAATAATAATAATAATAATAATAATAATAATAATAATAATAATAATAATAATAATAATAATAATAATAATGTATTCAATTAATATTGAAAGGCCACTTGCCGCAACATGGTCTTCAGCTAACCTCCCCATCTTTAGGAATGACTTTTCTACCGTCTATTAACTACAGCCTCTTTCGCCATCTCACTATTTTCCTGCCACAATAGCTTCTAGCAAGTCCCTTACGATAAGTCCCTTCTCAGAGATTGACAAAACCAGTTTCTTTTCCTTTCAATTACGTATAAAGTTGTTGCATTAGATATTCCAACTCTTAAGCATTTTCATGTAGGATAAACGCGAGTGATAATGGGCTCAGCAAAATAGAAAGGCCTGTAAAATTTGTTAACACTTAACACTTCGACTCCCGCCATATAAAAAGAATTTTTTTGACACTCCCAGGCCATGGGCAATACAGTATGTATCGTGATAACCAATATGTATTATTCTTCTGAGCAAAAAAGTGTGTATATTTTCTTTCTAAACCAGTTTTTTCCCAGACTGCAGGTGTTTATTATATCAGCAGGCCGCTAAATGAAAAAAACTGGTGATCAGTGTGCATACACCATGGGCAGCTCGGCTTGAGGAGCAATATCTCTATGTGCCCATATGGTAGACTGCCCGGCGCCACGGTATAATACAGCCCATGGTGTGAGCAATATGGCAGTGTAAGTGTTAAAGCACAAAACACATCAACCTTTAGTGAGCCCTGGACATGTTCGATCACCTAATGTGTATTTTGTTCATCCCATAACCGAACGTTATGTCTATGAGGTATGGCCTCATATATAAACACAACCTTGTTCAGGGATGTATCACCAGCTTCAAATCTGGAGCCACATTCCATAGCGATTCGAGTCAACATATTACAAAAATTGCGTTTTAGTTTTCGATATTCAATATCACACACTGATTTTGGGATATTACGTCAATGATGCATTTTGGAAACATGTGTCCTCATTTTTTCCTGTCTTTTTAGACTAGTCTGCATAACAGTGGGACGTAAAACCTAAATATTTCATTTTTTCCCAGACACTCACGAATAAGGTGCTTGACGCATATTTTGTGTTGTGGTGCGAATCGCTAATTTTGTGAAAACAAACGCAATTAAATTTCTGTCCATTATTTGCCACTGTTACTCAAAACTTTTATTTTTACTTCTATTTTGTTTGGTTTAAATTTAAGCTATTTATATAATACTTTCATATTTGGTTTTAGGTATGTTCAACTCTAAGGCTAACTATACACTATAGGATAGATCCTAGGAAATCTCTTACGATTTATCCTAGAGTCAAAATCTCAACGTGTATGGCATGAGATCGCATGTCATTTCCTGTGTTCTGAACGATCCTATGAGATTTCTCTTGTTTAGAGCACGCTCTATTTCGGAAAGAAAATTCGTAAGATTTCACTTTAAGCAACATCAGGTGAGAGAAAATGAAAACAAAACAAGTGAAAACACAACTGATGAGGATCTTCTCATCGTGCAGGTTTACTTTAGGTGTACTATTCGAAATAACTTTAAAAATTATATTTGTCATTGTTTCCTAAATGATTTGCGTTGACCGACATGAAAATATCTCACATAGCATAGATAAAATTCAAGGGGACCATCAAAAGCAATTGTTGATAAACTATAATTCTTCTACGATTTGCGTAGAAATACGGGGTCCGGATGTATAGTATAAAAACTATAGTGCAAGAAACGCAAACCAAGTTGTGCTAGGTTGCCTCTGGAAAGCATAAACGTTATCTAACCGAGTCAGGGCAGGGCGAAGCGGAGACCCGAGCGTCAGCCAGCGGTGCCGTCGAAGGAACCAGGCGCGTCAGCGAAGATAGTGAAAACGAGTAGATTTTGGCAATGATACGAGTTTGTAACCGAACATTGTACCGAAATTGTAACATTTCTTAGAAAAAATAGGGGGGCGCGGTTGCTCAGGGGTAGAACGGTGCTTGGGGTCCCTGGTTCGATCCCAGCTTGCGCCGTGTGGACTTTGTGGTGGACAAACGCCGTGCTCGTGGATTTTCTCAGAGTTCTCCTGTTTCCTCCGGATGTAAAACCGAGGAGATCTCATTTCATTTTTCATTAGAAAAAATAGCTGGACCTTTTCTGCTAAACATTATCCCTCACCTATTTTATCAGTCGTTAAAACATTTATAATGATTTTACACTAGTAACCCTATAGTTGTAAACATAAATTACAGGTGTATTATTTTGTATTTAATTCTGTTGCTTGCAGTAATTTGATTCTTATGAATATGTCTTTTCATGCAAAGTATTAAATTTTACTTGTAAATCTTCTAAAATGTGGTGCACCAAAAATACACCAGTACCCTTCTGACTTTTATGCTTTTTTTTTTTTTTTTTTTTTTTTTTAGAGGTATCCAATTTAACAATATAGCGCCTTGTATTAGTATCAGTGGGATGTGCAGTGTAGTTAGCATAGTAAGTCTTCAATTTTGTACTTTTATTAAATAGAACTATTTCACAATATTGATAAACGTCATTCGGTTAGACAGGAAAACTCTTCACGTGTATGGGGGGGGCGCTGTGGCTCAGTGGTAGAGCGTTCACCTCCGGTGCTTGGGGTCCCTGGTTCGATCCCAGCTCGCGCCGTGTGGACTTTGTGGTGGACAAACACCGTGCTCGTGGGTTTTCTCGGGGTTCTCCCGTTTCCTCCCACTTTCTTCATTCCACCTTTTCACTCATCTCTGGCATAATCGTGGGACGTAAAACTTAAAGATTTCATTTCATTTCTTCACGTGTATGGCACAAAACGGTATTATCTCCTACGAGATGTGTCGTAAGATTTTCCCGAAGATAAATCCTAAGATAGGCCTATTTCCTAGGATTGATCTCATAGTGTATAGAACGCCTAAGTTGGCTCGTTTGGTTTAAACTACACAAAAATACCTACCGTACTTGTTCGACCGTGTCTTTAGAAACTGCTGCGCTCCTTCGCGGCTATGTGGATAATGTACCGGGTTCAATTTCCGGCGGAGCTCATGTCGTTCGGATTCCACGTTAATCAATATGTCCACATCTATATAGCCTCGCTGCTGAAAGGGACGTTAAACTCAAAATCATCAACATCAAATCAAATCCAATCCAACTTTAACAAACTGCTGGTCTACCTTAATCTGACCTCCTACCACATATGTTATACAACCGTTATAGATAAAACGATTGTATATACCATCCAATAGCAGTCTACATATATTTAGAGCGGCTTTTTGTGTTAAAGTAAGTGGTTGTAGCTGATCGGGATTCATGAAACCACAGACAACACTGCGCACACTGTGCACCCATGTACGACCATTGCTGACTGATGGAATATTCACGCAGATGTACAGATGAGCATGCTATCCAATGACAAAGTCTAAAACTCACAAATTACATGTAGTTTAAAATTTACTGATAGTCCTATTAGTTTCATGCTGCATGAAACATTCGTCAACATTACACTTTTTTGAGAGTTAACTATTATTCTTTGACATCTGTAATCAATATAGTGATCACACGTTAATGAATTCAACCTTCAGCTCAACGTGAAAAGTGCTAGTAATTATGCATCATTCATAACTTTACTCCTACGAAAACTCACACTGAACTCTCACTGACAACCTTACTGCTTACTCCACATTCGTCAATGGATTATTTTAAAATACAGTGAACTATTCTAAATAATTGTGCTAGTAAGCATCTCTTCTAGAAGATGATACGTTTGATAATTTGATACCTGAGACTACCACCTATTGTCAAACAGAACATCCTGACTCTCCAGAACGATGTAGTTGAATCCATATAAAAGAATTTTTCCAAAACTTTAAAAATTTAAAAGAAAATTGTTAATATGATTCTGGCATTTATTCTTCTCGCAGGAACATCACATTTCAAACTATAATTTCGATTTAATTTGTTGAGAGTTTTAATCTATTTTAAAGCCCACATTTGGCAGTTAATTTTCTCTTTCATATTTTCATTTTCTTATCGTCGACAGCGTCACAAACTGTCGTATCTCAGTTTTCTAAACTTTTCAGGAGAGCGACTTTTAGGTTTTTACACAACTTTGAACAGCCATAACTCAAAATCTATTTTACCGAAAGGAGAGAAAATTTACCAAGTTATAACTTAAATCATAAGAAATCAGTGCAGAAAGTTTTATGGAATTTGCCTATAAAAGCTTGTGGAAAATTTGGCGGGAAAAAGATACGACAGTTTGTGACGATGGTAACCCTCTCTTGTATGAAAGATACGACGCATATTTTTTATACTGAGAACTACATTACTAGATGAACAATCGGAATATATCGCACTTTTATTGAAAAACTTCGTGTTTATTACACAAAATAATGTAACAAATGCTTCCTGAGATTCTTGAGGGTAAAACGAAATTCCTGAGAACACACAAAAAACACAACATTAAGAGCATACTATCCATAACATAAAATAATGCTATCAAGTTGTCATTGCCAGAATATAAAATCTTGCAAAGTAATTTGCAAATCGCATGCTTTGATATTGCACTTGAGAAGGATGGCTAATGTGGTAAGTTTCTATAAAATTGAACATATTCAGGGTTTCGAATGATTGGAGTTGGGCCCGGACACAATTATAAAGAGTCCTCGTAGGCGTGGGAGACCCGGGTTCGATTCCCGGCCGGAGATCATGTGGTTCGGATTCCACGTTAATCAGTAGGTCTACGTCTCAGCCTCGCTGCTGAAAGGGACGTTAAAAATCAATCAATCAAAACGAGTCCTCGCACTTCTCTGGAGCGATAATTTTTGACAAGTCTGCAAAGTAGGAACTTGTATCTGGTGGATTCAATCTGCGTTCTTTTCAGGGAAATAGTTATGTAAGTGTCCTCAAAATGACTTGTCTTAAACTGAATGCAGTTTGGATAGTCTTTGTTCACTTTCACTTCGCGCATTTGTGTCCAATTGATTGGATCTCCATTTTCATCATCTCTAACTGACAGAATACAAAGACATTGGGACAGAGATCTAGTCTCATACATCGCTTCTGTCAACACAATGAACGGTATATGGGTTCTTTTTCCTTGCCAGTTTAACAATTGGTTCAAGTTGCGAGGGTACAAAATTACTGCCACAGTGCTTAATAGGTGTGCTTATAGCACTATGGACTGAATCTCCCTCATTTTGTCCACGCCTAGATTCAAAGAATCGGAGAGAAATTTCTCTGATGTTCTTACATGTTTGCACCGCATACCCCATCATAGCAACCAACCTGAACTCCTACTAGGTCCATCCTGTATTTCTCTAACTCATTCGTTACGGATTTTAACGCGCCTTCCTATAAAGAATTCTAATATTCCATGTTCCAAATCTCATGTCCATTTTCTTTTGCTGATGTCGTGTCAAGTTATCAGTCTTGGTCCGAGGCTTCTGTGATTGTTTCTGAAAAAGTGTCTTTTTTTTTTTCCTATTACAGGATGAGTTTGTTAGGCTCACCCAAACCCCCAAGCTGGAGGGCCACTCCTTGTCTGCCCGCGACTGCTTATTTAGTATCTTTGCAGCTAACCTCTATATCTAAAGGCCTTCTCCTCGATCCGCAACCTGGGGCAGCGGTGGCTCAGTGGTAGAGCGTTCACCTCTGGTTCATGGGGTCGTGAGTTCCAACCCTGCTTCCACCAAGTGAACTTTGTGGTGGACAAACAACGTGTGCGTGGGTTTCCTCGGGGTTCTCCAGTTTCCTCCCACTTTCTTCATTCCATCATTTCATTCATTTCTCATAATGACCGTCTCCTTTAGCCTAACCGGCATAACATGTCATGTCGATCCGCAACCTGAGGACGCCCCATGCCGTGTAAATATATATGTATACAGCCCCGCATTGATCAAGTATAACATTCTAGCTTATAAGTTTATTTGCTTCGGCTGTTCCGAGCTTAAGATATAAGTAAAAATACTTTAGGAACAAATTATAAAGAAACTAAGTCTATCTGATGGATAACAATAAAAAATGATATAAAAAGCAATGAGTTTATCAGTACGGAACTGTATACCTACTTTTGGGCCACTTTGTATATATAAACAAATTGCTTTGAATATAGGCGTATCTGTCCAGTTGCGAAAGATCCGTTGCTCACAAACTGTCGTAACTCAAGATACGACTGTTTGTGAAAATGGTTTATATGCTTCATCTTAAGATACGACACAGTGACGTCATCACCACCGTCAGAACAACGCACATTACAGATATGTCGTTTTGGGAAATTGTAGAAGTCAGTGTATGCAACTACATAGTAAAATATCTCAATTTTCGATTATTATTTTTTTAGATACGACACTGTAACGCTGTCAACGAAATATCAACACTTCAGATGTTTCTGTTTTATCACATGTATATATAGTACATTAGACATTATCATATGTTTTTAATGTGTTTTAAACTTGTTAGTTTCCACTTCTTAAATACCCCAACTTAGTATATGGTTTGATCAACTCAGGGGTAACTGAGTTAATAACTTGGCATATTAAGTTATGACCTTACATTTGGGGTTAGAAATTTGGGTAGGCCTCATGGGCGGCGATTAGGGGGGGCAAAGGGGGCAGTTGCCCCCCCACTTTTCTGAAATGGCCTATTAATGTATATAGTTTCAACCAGGGAAATTTGTATATTAACATTGATATACAAATATTCATATTATTCTTGCCCCCCCACTTTTAACGTCCAATCGCCGCCACTGGTAGGCCTAATACGTTGCCCATTTTCGTACCCAGGGTAAAGGGTTGGAATAAGACCTTTACAGTTCTAAGCACTTAAAGAGACTTTGGTGCCCAGACATACATGTAATTCAAAATATAAACAACAATAAAAATAATTTGCAGTGAATTTCAACAACTCCCGGTTTCAATCCAGTCATAAGGGCTGAAAGCGTGTCTGGTCCTAAGATACTTATTACTAATATATACATCGTTTTTACTATCTTTTAACGTTTCTGCTCTTTGGCGTTCAAACTCAAAACTGATAATGGTAGATTTTTTTTTTATCATTTCCGGTTTTAGTAGAGAGTTAAAAAAGAAGATGGTATCTATTCTTAGAACATCAAATCAATTTCTAAAATATCTTCTATTTCACATTATTTTTGCTCTATGTAGCACAGTGTTGAAACCGGAAGTTGCAGTGGATCCTTGGGACTTTTAATCGATTGCAGGAAACCGCTTCTGGCTTTGCTGTATGGTGATCAATGTTAAAACCGGAAATGGTTGATTTCTACTACTTCCGGTTTGAACAACACTTCTTGTCCCTCGGACAGACGGACACACAGACAGACAGCCATTAGCATAATGTGTATCAGAACTTTGTTAAAAAAAAAAATCTTAACTTCATAGTTAAAACGGAAAGAAGTGTAAACATATATATATACCCAGGTAAGGAGTTTTGAGTGGTAATGCAAATAAATTCCTTCAAAATGCGACACCTTTATCGAATTTAGGGTTAGTGTCATATAAAGCACATAAGGTGGCAATATAAATTCATATGTTTTGGCTCAGAATCTCGTATTATTCAATAAAATTTATCTTGAGCTCTTATCAGCATTTTATCCAATACTACTGTAATAAAAAAAGTGCTTATATTACACTCCTCACAGCTAATCATGCAGTTCATATTCACTTCAGTATTTACTGGTATCATCTTGCAAAACACTCAAACGTTCATCAATGTACAGATAAAACTTAACAAATTAACGAAAGTATAAATAACAAACTAACATCATAGGTATTCTGCTATTATTGGCAGGTCACTTGCTGCAACGTAGCAGCTTCCATGCTGCCCGGTCAACCACTAATTTCTTCGTCTTCACGTATGATTTCTCTGGTTTGATATCGTTCATTAATTGTAGCATCCTTTGCCCTCTCTTTGTTTTTCCTGCCACCATACCCTTTAGCACATCCCTCATGATACAGTTCTTTCTCAGCCAATGTTTCAACCAATTTCTCTTCCTCTTCTTAATAATATCTAAAAGTGTTCTTTCCTCCCCCACCATTTCCAACACCCCGTTCATTCGTTTTCCACTTCCTAGCTAATTCTCTCCATTCTTCTCCACATCCACATTTCGAAAGCTTCTAGTCGTTTTCATCATTTTTGCGTAATGTCCATATTTTTTACCCAGTACAATACTCCACACGAAGCATTTTATGAGACTTTTTCTCAACTCTTTATTCAAGGTCTCACAAAATAGTACTTTCTTCCTCGGAAAGGCTTCTTTCGCCATTCCTGCCCTTGCTTTTATTTTACGTTCACACTTCATATCAACACTAATAATACTACCCGGTATCGAAAACAAGTGACTAGATTAAAATGTACTACATAAGGTGGGTTTTCTTCTTTTAGCTTGTAGAAAGAAAATTGTGATATGTGATTTTCGTCAAAAGCTGCCACTATAATGGACTATTTAAGAGTAAACGTACACAATTCATTAGCTACTGTGCTTTACTCATTAGTTTCTCCTAAACTACCCTTAGAAAATACTCCTAAATGATGCCCCAGGTAAACAAAAAAAGATAGAATAACTTAGTATTGACAAAACAAAACGCTGTACTACATGTAGCAATCTAAAGAATGAATGTATACAATTAGAAGATGCAAATACTTTTAAGTTTGTGATAATCTACTGAGTTTTGCCAACAACATTACAATTTGTTTGTGAAAACATAAAGTGGGCTGGAAGCAAACGCAAAGATAGAGAAAGAAGCATTTAAGAACAAGAAAGTCTGTTTTGTTAGTCTCTGAAGAAAGAGTTAAGAAAAAGGCATAGCATGCTTAGTGTTTGCCAGGCCCGTATCCACGGGGGGACTAGGAGGGCCGGGCCCGTCCCTAAAATTTTGCTTGCCCCCTCTAAAATTTTCACGGTAGGCTTGCAAATGAACTATAATATAGTGATGGACTATAATATGGTTGGATCGCCCCCCTCTAATTTCTACCGCCCCCCCCCTAAATTTTGGGGCTGGCTACCGGCCTGGTGTTTGCTTAGAACTCTATGGAAAAGAAATGTATATAGTACGAAGCAAGGGCGTCCATGTTGTGGTTTCCAAGGGGGGGGGCAAGAAAAAGCGACATTTCAAATATAGTTCCAAATTTTGCTGTAACTATTCTAAAAATTCTATTCAGATTTCGAGATTCCGGAGTACAATTTCCTCTAGGGGGGAGCGCCCCACCTTTCCCCCCTAATGGGCGCCCTTGGTATGAAGAAAACAATAAAAGGATCAGTGTTCAGGAAGATCAAGTGCTCTTTAAACGCGGGTGCGAAGAAGAACGTAGACATTTAACCAAGAAGAGAAGTCCAAAGAGGAAGTAAAAGATCGTCTATAAAGTATTGAGAATCTTGCTCATAAGATGGCGTTAATATCTCAAATCTTAGAGTAAGTCATCGAAGCGGCAGGCATAACGTCATTTGACACCTGAACACAGAGCCATAACTTTTTTTGGGGGGGGGGGGCAGGGAGGGCAACTGCTCCACCAAAGAAGCTCCCCACTGTTCGAGGAGGGTCCAGTTTAAGACAAAATTTTGTCACTCCATATACGATATGAACATGAAATTATAAATGAAGCATCAAACAGATTCACTATATTACATAAACAAAACAGCACACAAGAAGTAAATGAAACAAAAATGAGTCGTAGACCCATTTCAGTAAAAATGTCTACTATTAGGGGCCCTAGAAATAATATTTGTTCGTATGGCTTTGAGATTTGTCAATATTGTCTCCTTAATTAATTTGTTATGTATGGAAAAGGCCCAGGGGCGTAACTGTGCAGAAGGGCTCCCGGGGATCCATAAAGAGTAAGAGAAAGATGGAAAGAGGGGGCTCAAGAATTAGGAAAACAACTATGCGTATATAGGGTGCCCAAATATGCGTATTAATGCTCCCCCCCCCCAGAAAAATCTAAGTTACGGCGCTGCCTGAACGTTGAAGCAAGTAGAAGTAAGGAAACAGTCTTCTAATTCTTATAATCAGGCACCATGAAAATAATTGAACTTTTCTCAAAACTGTGCTGCATTTTACGATTGTATTCCAATAAAGACGCAGATGCTGCATAAGTCCGTGAAGAAATTTGTGCTGTTTATGGACAAGATTCGTTATGAACAGCAACAGCCAAACCATGGTTCGGTTGCTTTCGGTCTGGAAATTACAATGTCCAAGATTCTTTTCACAATAGCAAAACAAACACAGCAAAATGGATGATATTCTGACAAATGTGAAGTAAAACCCGCATGACACCACCAAACTGTGTTAAACCATTTGAAGCATGCAAGCTACAAAACGAAGCTCGACTCTTAGGTGCCACATCGTATGACTCACAAGGGACATCACCCAATTGTCCGGCTCCGATTTCAATGAAATTTTTATTGCTGATAGAGGACATATATTCATTACTTGTGATGACAGAAATTTTTGCCATCGTGCATGTTTTCTATTTTTTTAATAATTTTTAAAGGTTGTGATCTGGTTAATAGAGATTACTGCAGAAGTCCCTTACTACCCTTTGTAAACGGAGTGTTAATGAAAGAACAACCATGTAGATACATATAGGGGCCTAGGGAGAAGTCGTATGGTACGTATGACCTTGACGGCAGCCATCTTGAAATCCGCCATTTTGAATTAAGGTCAAGTTTTTTTAAATGGGAATAGGGTAATATGATACATAATTTCGGGCTAGAATTTAATCAGGAAAACAATGGTGAAGTTAGTTTTAAGATGCGCTTATTTGTGAAAAGTTACAGCCATATTAATTGTTTATACTTACTATGTGCCTAAGTCCTTATCTCCGCTTCTAACCCGCGTATTAATGATTATAAGTGGATAAAGGTTTCGGTAATACATATTATGCCTAGATGGAAGTGATACGATAAGGTATCATGACGGCAGCCATCTTGAAATCCGCTATTTTGAATTCAAGTGAAGTTTTGAAAACTGAAAACAATAGCATGTGGCACCAAATTTAATAGTAATTTTCCCAAATGCCAATGGTATGCTTAGTTTTGTTCTATAGTTAACTAGTATAAATTTATGACTCTTCTAATGTACACGAAACGTCCATTATTCGATCTTTCAAATTGGCAAAACTCCTAATTTTCATCGCATGTTTTAAGATTCCAACTGGCACTTTGCAATTGTTTCCATGGCTCATGTTTTCTAAATTTATTACATTTTTTAAGAGTTGCGGTTTGTCAGTTCATGAATAGTGTTGGGATAAGCATCCAGCAATCTTTCTGAATTTTGAAGACTTGCCATGTAATTATTAATTTCATAGACAATGTAATTATTTATTTCCTATACCTGCAATTCAAAAACTCGTTTACTGACATGAATCATCGCAAAACGAAAGAACTCCAACTTTGCATTCAGGTAATACCGGAGACGTAGCTTATAATGGATAGTAGATGAGACGAGAAATCAAATGAAAATTCACTTCAAAAAAGGAAACGAATATGACTGTTGTGTACATCAATGGTCTTTTGTTTTGTTTTATACTTATTTGTTTATTGTATATTTATTTTATTTTTTTATTTTCTATGGCACAATTTTAGCTAGTCAGACAAAAAGTCATTCGTTTTCTAGTTATTGTTGTCGATGGTTCATGTTTGTAAGATTTATAATCACTATTGATCGGGAACTCGATTAAGTTACACCTTTTTATAAACAAGTTACCTGTTTTCATATTTTGTTCATGGTACAAACAGTGTGTTGGGAACAGTCATATTACGTCTCTTGATATTTTCTATCATTGTGCTGTTCTTTAAAGTTGTATTTATTGAAAAAAAAAATACTGTTTGTCGTTTGCGCACATGTAGGCTAAATTTCATGATAATTGTGAGTTCGTGTTACACCAGTTTCTTATAATTTCATTTGTATTTCTTTACATCACATAGGTCCATAGGTTCCTCATGTACTTTGGGTTAAATAAATAATTACACTGCCTAGAAAATTAATAATAACA